>NC_140949.1:141684542-141882042 GCF_014529385.1 Adiantum capillus-veneris | reverse complement strand
CTGGCGCGTTAGGTGACCGACACGGAGGATCTCTGCCAGTGATTCTACAGCTGGACTACACTTATAGTGCCAGCCTAGTACGCTTCTAGTGAGTTCACACTTAGTAACCGCATGTACATATGTGCTACTTTTCAGCTTTAGCACTTAGTCATTTTGTACTCTCTTTTCTGTGAAGAAGAAGAAGAAGCTTTCCATCTCTGTGTGCTTTGTGCTTGTCTTGTGTAGCTCTCTTGCATCCTCATTCTTTACATGGTAATGAGGATGCAAGAGAGCTACACAAGACAAGCACAAAGCACACAGAGATGGAAAGCTTCTTCTTCTTCTTCACAGAAAAGAGAGTACAAAATGACCAAGTGCTAAAGCTGAAAAGTAGCACATATGTACATGCGGTCACTAAGTGTGAACTCACTAGAAGCGTACTAGGCTGGCACTATAAGTGTAGTCCAGCTATAGAATCACTGGCAGAGATCCTCCGTGTCGGTCACCTAACGCGCCAGTGAGTAAATGCCGTAAGCGGCCAAGACCCGTAGTGGATGCCAGCTCAAGGTGTAGAGCTCGACATCTCAACACTCCCCCTCGAGCTCTGCATGTCGCAGAGTCCAAGCATAGTCCGGAAACGTCGAAGCTTCTCAGCTCCGAGGGCCTTGGTAAAGATATCCGCTATCTGCTCCTCTGTGCTGACGTAGACCAAGTCGATGTCACCCGCCAACACTCCCTCTCGAACGTAGTGGTAATGGACCTCTATGTGTTTGGTCCTAGCATGGAACACTGGGTTCCTAGCCAACTGCATGCTGCTGAGGTTGTCACAATGAATGACAATCTGCTGGTCCACCTGCACTCCCAAGTCCTCAAGTAATGTGCGTAGCCAAGCTACCTCGCACGCCGCAACTGCTGCACCTCTGTACTCGGCCTCTGTGCTCGATAAAGCAACCGTAGGCTGCTTTTTGCTGCTCCAAGTAACAGCAGCACTCCCAAAAGAGAACATGAAAAGGAACCAGAGATTCCCGAGGCAAATGCTACAGCAGAACAAAGGAAAGCTTTGAGGGACTGGCAACAAGGCCAGAGCAAAGTGATGTATTGGCTGTCTATGAGCATCACAGATGGCATGATGGGCTATCTACAGGATGCTGAAACCCCCGCCATTGCATGGAGAAACTTAGGCAGAGTGTTCGAGGTGAACACCAAGGCCAGGAAGCTTCAACTAAAGTCGGAGCTAAATCAGGTTAAGAGGAACAACCTCTCAATCAATGATTATGCCATGAAGATCAAGAGTATCATTGAGGCTCTTGGATCTATTAAAGTCTCAGTGGAAGACGATGACATTGTCCGTGCATGCTTGGATGGTCTAGGAGATGAGTATGTACATTTTAGGTCTTCCATGAATACAAGAGACGACATCCCCGTGTTCCAAGATTTGATTTCTATGCTTATTCTTGAGGAGAAGAACCTTGACACATCTTCTTCTCATGGCAGAAATAATTCTGAACAGGCCTTCTATTCTAACTCCAACAGAGGTAGAGGTAGAGGTCGTAGTCGAGGCCCAAGGGGTTGCAGGGGCCAATTTCTGGAAGGTCAATCAAATCTAAACAATACAGGTGGCAGGGGAAACCAGTCTCAAGGCAGGGGGAGTCAAAGAGGTCGTGGTGCAGGATCAAGCAGACAGCAACATACTCCAGATAGTAGAGAATGTTGGACTTGTGGTGAAAGAGGTCACATGTCACGTGACTGTCCAAAGGGAAAAGCAAGTAGAAAGAGAGAACAGGGCAACTATGCATCTACTAGCAGAGATGCAGATGACAGCAAAAACGAGCGCATGTTTGTTATGCAGCATGTAATGAATACAATGACTGCAGAGAATTCCACCCAAGATGATGTTTGGTATGTGGATTCAGGTGCCGCTAATCACATGACGTCTCGTGGAGAGTGGTTTAGAGATATGCGCAAACCAGATGTGTCAGGCTATGTGCAGACAGGAGATGACACAGCTCACCCCATTGCTCATGTAGGGGACATACCTCTAAATACGAAGAGTGGGAAATCAAAGTACTTAGCAGATGTACTTCATGTCCCAAACATTACAAAGAATCTTGTTTCTGTTGGACAAATGGTTGAGCAGGGTTTGCACGTTCGCTTCAATCCAAATGGCTGTTATGTAGAAGATTTCCAGAATGGCTGTAAGCTGATCACACAGGGCAAATGTGTGGGCAGAATGTTTACGCTGAATGTAGACATGCCTGAGGTAAAAGCTGCATTATTTGCACAGGGCACAGGTGTTGTGGCTGATGTTGACATTTGGTACAAACGCATTGGCCATGTCAATGAGCAGAGATTGCGCAGCATGCAATCAAAACAGATTGTAAAAGGTTTGCCCAAATTCAAGGTGGATGGTATGCATAAAGTGTGTGCAGCATGCCAGTTTGGAAAACAGTCAAAGGGCTCATTTCCACATGAGCGCAATGTATGTAAAAGGCCACTTGAGGTGGTGCACACAGATGTTTGGGGTCCAACCGATACTGCAAGTATACATGGTTGTAGGTATTATGTCTCTTTCATTGATGACCATACAAGGAAAGTATGGGTCTACTTCATGCGTAACAAAAGTGAAGTGTTTGGTCACTTTCAAAACTTCAAAGTCATGATTGAGAAGGAGACAGATATGCAAATCAAGACATTGAGGTCAGATGGAGGGGGAGAGTACTTCTCCAATGATTTTTTAGATTTTCTGCGAATGCATGGTATACACAGGCAGTTTACATGCAGATATACTCCACAGCAGAATGGGGTCGCAGAAAGGAAAAACAGGCACATTGCAGAGGTTGCACGTGCATTGATGAATGAGAAGAACATGCCTCATCATTTTTGGGCTGAAGCTGTAAATACAGCTGTGTACATTATGAACAAGACACCTACAGCTGCGGTGCATGATGTAACACCTGAGGAAAAGTTTACAGGTACAAAGCCTGATTTGGCACACTTGAAAGTGTTTGGCTGCATAGCTTACGTGCATGTACCAGATGAGTTGCGTAGGAAATTGGATCCTAAAGTAGAGAAATGTATTCTTGTGGGATATTCCCTTGAACAAAAGGGGTACAGGTGCTACAATCCTACTACACGAGAATTACGAGTGAGCAGAGATGTAGTCTTTGATGAGATGAGCAGCTGGTACAGTAATGCACATGGCACTATTGGGGCTGATGTAAAAGATGATGTGGTTGTACAAAATGTGAGGCCACAGTCACAGGTTTTGAGTGGACCACAAGAGTCCTCTTCTCGTGGCTCTGTTGAGAAACCATGGAATGGTAGACTACGTACGCAGGTTACTCCACCAACAGGTACAGGGAATGTATCACGAAAAGGAAAGGAAAAGGTTGATGAACCTCCCTTTATGGTTGATGCATCATCAGGTTTTTCACATGTAGACATGGATTCAGATGGTTCTGAACAAAGTCTTGATGAGGAATTTGGAATTCCGGCTGTCAGGACACCTGGTGTAAGGAAAGTACAAGAAGATGCTAGAGGGCAAAGGAGTGACCAAGGACCGCGCAGATCTAATAGAGTCAGAAATCCAGTTCAGAAATTGACTTATGGTGGGTATCTAGCGCATCACCAAGCCTACATGGCTAAGGTGATACAGGATGTGGAGCCCACATGTTTTGAGGATGCAGTTGGAAATGTGCATTGGGATGATGCAATGAATGAAGAGATGGCTGCATTGGAAGCAAACGACACATGGGAGTTGGTGCCATTGCCAAGTGGCAAGAAAGCTATTGGCTGTAAATGGGTGTATAAAACCAAGCATAAGGCTGATGGTAACATTGAGCGTCACAAGGCAAGGCTGGTCGCAAAGGGTTATGCACAAACGTATGGCATAGACTATGAGGAGACCTTTGCTCCAGTGGCAAAGATGACAACTGTGAGAGCTGTCATAGCAGTGGCTGCATCTAGAGGATGGATTATGCATCAAATGGATGTAAAGAATGCCTTCTTGAATGGTGAGTTGCAAGAGGAAGTGTATATGGATCAGCCACCTGGTTATGTCGATCCAGGTTACCCAGATTATGTATGCAGACTTCTCAAAGCTTTGTATGGTTTGAAGCAGGGCTCTAGAGCATGGTATGACAGGATTGCCAAGTATCTTGTCAGTATTGGTTTTAGGAGAGCTCATGCTGATCATTCACTCTATGTACGTGAGAGTGATGTGGGGATTGTGGTCATTACCATATATGTAGATGACCTTATTATTGTTGGTGACAATGCTATGGAGATTGACCATGTGAAGGGTCTTCTCAAACAGGAGTTTGAAATGAAAGATTTGGGCGAGTTGCGCTACTTTCTTGGCATTGAGGTGATCAAGACTCCAGAGGGTGTATGGCTGTCACAGAGACAATATGCTTTGGACATGTTGTCAAAGTATGGTATGGCTGATTGTAAGCCGATTTCCATTCCCTTGGATGTGAATGTAAAGCTGAGTGCAGAGAAGGGTGATGTTGTTGAGGATGTCAATATGTACAGGAAGATGGTGGGTAGTCTAATCTACTTGACTATCACAAGGCCAGACTTGAGCTACACAGTAGGCTTGGAGAGTCAGTTCATGCAGCTTTCGAGGAAGCCACATTTGGATGGAGTACGACGCACACTTAGGTATGTGCAAGGGACTCTTGACTACGCATTGTTCTATGCAGCAGATGCACCATTAGCATTGTATGGGTATAGAGATGCAGATTGGGCAGGTAGCATTGTTGATAGGAGATCTACGAGTGGCTTCATGTTCTCTTTTGGGAGTGCTGCTGTTACTTGGAGCAGCAAAAAGCAGCCTACAGTTGCTTTATCGAGCACAGAGGCCGAGTACAGAGGTGCAGCAGTTGCGGCGTGCGAGGTAGCTTGGCTACGCACATTACTTGAGGACTTGGGAGTGCAGGTGGACCAGCAGATTGTCATTCATTGTGACAACCTCAGCAGCATGCAGTTGGCTAGGAACCCAGTGTTCCATGCTAGGACCAAACACATAGAGGTCCATTACCACTACGTTCGAGAACGAGTGTTGGCGGGCGACATCGACTTGGTCTACGTCAGCACAGAGGAGCAGATAGCGGATATCTTTACCAAGGCCCTCGGAGCTGAGAAGCTTCGACATTTCCGGACTATGCTTGGACTCTGCGACATGCAGAGCTCGAGGGGGAGTGTTGAGATGTCGAGCTCTACACCTTGAGCTGGCATCCACTACGGGTCTTGGCCGCTTACGGCATTTACTCACTGGCGCGTTAGGTGACCGACACGGAGGATCTCTGCCAGTGATTCTACAGCTGGACTACACTTATAGTGCCAGCCTAGTATGCTTCTAGTGAGTTCACACTTAGTGACCGCATGTACATATGTGCTACTTTTCAGCTTTAGCACTTAGTCATTTTGTACTCTCTTTTCTGTGAAGAAGAAGAAGAAGCTTTCCATCTCTGTGTGCTTTGTGCTTGTCTTGTGTAGCTCTCTTGCATCCTCATTCTTTACATGTGTGTGTGTGTGTGTGTGTGTGTGTGTGTGTGTGTGTGTGTGTGTGCGTGCGTGTGTGTGTGTGTGTGTGTGTGTGTGTGTGTGTGTGTGTGTGTGTGTGTGTGTGTGTGTGTAGCTGTTTAATCTTAGATAATAAGATGTAATTGAACTTTTACATTCAAAAGACAACTGGCAATGGATCAAAGAACAGATAAGTACAAAAATAACTCAGTATTAGAATCATTTATGTACAATGTTTGTAGGAATGAGGTCCCATTCCAGTATACAAAAAGTAGAAAAACTTCCTGAATCATAAATGAGTGTGCAATCCAGTGTAGATCAGCTTGCCAAAGTCAAAAAAACCTCCAAGATAAGATAGAGTCCTTACATGCATCCATCCAAACAAGACAACAAATCTGTTAGCCTTGGATGTGTCTTACAGGTATCAATGGACTATACCAATTGTTATCCATGTCCGTCTTACAAACTTTTTTCAAAACCTTTACAAGCTTAGTCCAACGTATTAAAAGGAAGTTATAACAAATTTTTAAGCTAGAAATCTGAGTTTTTAGCACGACAATTAGTACAATGATTAGAAAGCTATTATACCTTCCAGGTATCTGAATCACTCTTTAAATAATAACCAGTTTAAATTTATTTAGATGTGTTTTTATGTTTGTTGAATCATCCCACTTCAAACCTTTATCATATCGTTATACATACAAGAAATAGGGAGCCCCTTTTGAGAGCCAAACTATGCATGTTTCTTGAAAAACGATACCACCTTAATACTTGAGGCTACAATAAGAACATCAATCTGCCCAAGTAGTTTGTCATAGTCGAACAGAGGATGATATGATGTGCTAAGAGGACCCACAACCTCTTTTCAACCATTCTGACAAGACGTCTTACCAAAAGTCTAAAACCAAGTCTGTAGACGACATTATAACACAGGGGCGACAGTATCAAATAGTCCCCAAGGCTTCCGATGCTAAAAAACCAAAAAATAGTCCCCATTTTTTATACCAAAAAAATGCAGTCAGACAAGATACTTTTGCCAATAATCCAATGCTTATAAAAAGTTTGTAAACGGCATTATACTGTAGAGGCAATAGTATCAAAAAAGTCCCCAAGGTTTTTGATCATCAAAAGACCATAAACCATTTGTTGAATCAGAGTCATGTCCTAATACACATAGCGGCCAAAAAAAAAATTACTGTAAGCTGTTTTTAGAAAAAACCATTTTTTTATGGCAGCAACAGTTATAAGCAAATGTCAAAAAGCCAACCATCATACCTTAGAAATACCAGGAAGTTGATACCATGAGGCAAGGTTCAGAGAAATGTTTATACCATTATCATGCCAACATCTGACATCCACTATGCTTACCTTGCTGTAACGGCAAGAACTTGATGTTTGTTTAATGTACAACCTTATCAAAAATCAAATAATAGTAAGGATGTATGCGAAAGGTAAAAAACCTGAGAGACTTGTGTAGTGAGCTTCATAATTCCGTGTAGAAGCACGCAGTAGGTTATTTAGTTTAAACAAGACAGAACAACCCGAGCTAAGTGAGGGGCAGAGATGCACCCTCACCTTAGTAACTTTTTTTTATAGAAGTGCTAAGTCCCATGGTGAAGACCCAACCGAGTGTATTTTAGGGAGTGTGTGTCCAAAAAGGCCAGGCAGTCTTAGTAACACAATGTGTGTGTGTGTGTGTGTGTGTGAGAGAGAGAGAGAGGCATTGTAATCTTCCTAGAGTGATTCCAAGGAATACAGTTTCATTCTCCTCACACGTGGGCATGCAGATACACACACAACTACCTATATATGACTTCATGTGTGTGTGTGTGTGTGTGTGTGTGTAGCTGTTAAATCTTAGATAATAAGACATAATTGAACTTTTACATTCAAAAGACAATTGGCAATGGAACAAAGAATAGATAAGTACAAAACCAATTCAGTATTAGAATCATTTAAGTACAATGTTTGTAGGAAAGAGATTCTCTTTTTGTATGCAGATAGTAAAAGAACTTCCCAAATCATAAGTGAGTGTTCCATCCAATGTAGGACTGCTTGCCAAAGTCAAAAAAAACCTTCCAAGATAAGATATAATCCTTACCTGTATCCATCCAAACAAGACAGCAATTCAATTAGCCTTGGATGTGTTTTACAGGTATCGATGGACTATACCAATTGTTATCCATGTCCATCTTACATTTTTTAAACCTTCAAAAGCTAAGTCCAAGAAATTGTGATTTCTCTTATTTATTGAATCCCAAAGAATTTAGTAAAAGAGTATCATTATGATTAGAGTATCATTTTGATTAGAAGGCTATCACCCCTTCTAATCCAAGTGTCAGAATCCCGCCTTCCTTTATTTTCAACAGTTTTTATCAGTTATGAAAGCTCCATCAAATGAAATTTTTCTATGTTTATCCATTTACAATTTTTATAAAAAAACAATAAGCATAATAAGTCTTGTTTTTAGGTTAGAATCCTATCACAGTGAAGTGGATTCCAAACCATACATACATCTCCTTAAGCAGCCCAAGTAATAAGGAGAGCTGCTAAAAAAACCAAGCCATACTCCATACCTTGAAGTTTTTTTTACAAAAGTTTTAAACTATGTTTAAAGTGCTAGATCCATAATAATATCCAAGGCTAACATATGAGCAAGATCCTCCTGAGTATATGCAAAAATAACCTGAAATGGATATCCCATCCTTTCTAAAAAAACCATGAACGACCATAGTGTGTAGCCTAGAAACCCAAAAGAAGCAAAACCTTCCAATACCCGTAGGGTGAATTTCTTTTTTTGAACAAAATGTAAAAGCAAAAAATCAATACATCCGCCGGAGTTAGGAATCAGACACAAAGAGTAGTAACCCAATGCCTTTTCGGCAGTTTTCCTTACCAAGGTGAAGCCAAAATAACCCTATTTTTGTCATTTTTTACATAAAGAAATCAGCCACCAAATCGCAGATACCAGAACCTCATAGTGTTAATCCCTCAGTGAGAATGATATGCAACCAGAATTTACCAATGAGAAGTATGTTATGCAACCAAAAGCCTTTCATTCAGACAGTAACCACCATATTGCCATAGCCACTGAATTATGTTAAGATGCGCCATTTGGCCATTTAGTATAAGCCACGTACCGACATCATGACAGTAATCAATTTGGCAGAACCAACAATAAGCTATAGTGCAGAGGGTACAGCACCACAACCCCTCATTTTCTCAATCATCAAAAATACAGACCCGGAACCACATAGTCATAGTTACTCAATCAGGGCACTGAACCCCGTCATCCTGCAAACAACAGAGATTAGTAAGCAAGACAAGAAAATAACCCAAATTGTACTAGTTACCAGGGCAAAAAACGGCACCCTTAATCATCCATATGCAATGACCACCGGCCATAGGGTGGAAAAAAACCATAAGCAGTAATTTTAGTGCAACATTTGGTAATCAAACAACGCTCAAAAACCCCAATGTCTGGTTTTATAAAAATTGTAGGAGGAGACTACCAATAATATCAACAAAACAGCCTCCTTACAGAGTGTTAACCCATGCGGAAAAGAGACCTAAGTATGCAACAAGTAAAGCAAGAAATAGCAGTGACCGACCTGAGTAACTTGAGTAGAGAGATCCATGCTTTGTAACAGAAACGCAGTAGCAAGTTTAAAGCCATCAAGCAAAGCACAACCAAAACTAAGTGAGGGGCAGAGATGCGCCCTCACCTTTAAATAGAGCAGGGAGGGAGGTTGCCATAACTCCAAATCGCGCAGACATCCAGGCGTTTAGGGGGGTCTTCAGCAAACCAAATGAAGCCGCCTGCTCTGTGCCATGAGGAGGTAGCCATAGTATTCACGGCAAGGTTTCTCCCAAGGTAAAAAATCTACTCAAGTGTTGCAACAGGCTAAACCCGGTAGTATTACCCATAGGAGGTGGTTAACAAAACCTGGGAGGTAAGTGAGCTCGAGCACTCCCTCAAGTGAGGTGGAGTGTGTGTAGTCCTTTCTAGCCACTGCCTTATCAAGCTTTTTTTTTAACCAAAGGGTTTTTTTAGAGAAAATTCTCATAGAGGAGACTTAAAAATATTTTGAAGAGCACTCTGATCATAAGAGAAAAAATATCAAGAACTAGTAAAGCTACCCTGTGTGTGTGTGTGTGTGTGTGTGTGTGTGTGTGTGTGTGTGTGTGTGTGTGTGTGTGTGTGTGTGTGTGTGTGTGTGTGTGTGTGTGTAATTATAAAAAAAGACCAATCCCAACAGGTCCCGATTCCAAGGGCTAGGTTTATGTGTGGTCCCCCTCTCTTGTTTTAGAAAAAGCTAAGAGTAATAAAGTAGCACTGTGTGTGTGTGTGTGTGTGTGTGTGTGTGTGTGTGTGTGTGTGTGTGTGTGTGTGTGTGTGTGTGTGTGTGTGTGTGTGTGTGCGTGTGTGTGTGTGTGTGTGTACCCGCCCTAACCCAGGCGCCATACACAATGGGTTGGTAGTAGGCCCATTGTGCATGGGCCTACTACCTAATTAGAGAAATGAGACAACAATTCAGTTAGCCTTGGATGTGTTTTACAGGTATCGATGGACTATACCGGTTGTTATCCATGTCGATCTTACAAACTTTTTTAAACCTCCACAAGCTAAGTCCAAGAAATTGTGATTTCTCTTATTAAAAGAATCCCAAAGAATTTAGTAAAAGAGTATCATTATGATTAGAGTATCATTTTGATTAGAATGCCATCACCCCTTCTAATCCAAGTTTCAGAAAACCCCCTTCCTTTATTTTCAACAGTTTTTATCAGTTATGAAAGCTCCATGAAATGATATTTTTTTATGTTTATCCATTTACAGTTTTTTTTTAAAAGGATAATCATAATAAGGCTTGTTTTTAGGTTAGAAGCCTATCACAGTGAAGTGGATTCCAAACCATACATACATCTCCTTAAGCAGCCCAAGTAATAAGGAAAGCTGCTAAAAACACCAAGCCATACTCCATATCTTGAAGTTTTTTTACAAAAGGTTTAAACTATGTTTAAAGTGCTAGATCCATAATATGTAAACGAATGTGCATAACGTAACTGGTGCACCGTGATCCAATTATGGAATTTGAAAGGTGAAATGATCTTTTACATTTTGAAGCACACTCACAGAACACAACTAAACTAAGGACATAGTAAAACTGAAGGGATTGGCTTTACCTTTGCTAGGACTAGACATTGTTGTTGGAGTAGAGGGTTTGGACTGGGAATGTAGTTTTG
This sequence comes from Adiantum capillus-veneris, assembly GCF_014529385.1. Taxonomy (NCBI): domain Eukaryota; kingdom Viridiplantae; phylum Streptophyta; class Polypodiopsida; order Polypodiales; family Pteridaceae; genus Adiantum; species Adiantum capillus-veneris. Next base: position 141,871,293 of record NC_140949.1, on the reverse strand, counting down.
AGTCTTCAAACTTCTGATTTCTACACCTAGAAGGAGGCAGAGACCTTCTTAGGTGTCTCTTTCCCACTTCCTCACTTTCTCTCTCTGTCTCTCAAGGCTTTATCTCCATCTCTTTCGAGGTCTGTAATTAGCTTGACCACACCAGTTAATCTCTCTTTCTCTCCCTCCTTCTCTCTCTCTCCCTCTCTCTCTCTCTCTCTCTCTCTCTCTCTCTCTCTCTCTCTCTCTCTCTCTCTCTCTCTCTCTCCTCTCCCCTTTTCATGCAATAATAGATATTACCGTTGGCGTTTTTAACAATGCGAGCCGCATATATTGAACGCATGTTACAAGGAAATGCATTTAATGGGTGGTACGACCAAAAAAGTGATTTTTGACAACCCAAAAATACGTGTACATTTATAGTAACAAATGCACACTTGATTTCATGATGAGAGAGAGAGAGAGAGAGAGAGAGAGAGAGTGAGACAGAGAGATATATAGAGTGAAATACAAAGAGAGAGAGAGAGAGAGAGAGAGAGAAAGCCTGCATACATGACTTCTGCGAGAAGGAGAAGGAGATAGCCAACTAAAAAGTCGACCTCTATGAGAGATAGAGAGATAGAGAGAGACAGAGAGACACCTATAGCCAAGACATCCTCTGCAACCAAGATGCAAGGCTCCTACAGACACGCATTTTCTTCCATTTGAATTCCACATAGAAAGGTATTTCCATAGTGATTTTTATAGATGAAGAGTCAAAGAGAGAGAGAGAGAGAGAGAGAGAGAGAGAGCTAGAGTTGTTGATAGTCTGTTAAATTTGGAAGCTAAAGACTGAGAGAGATCGATGGAGAGAGTGTGAGAGATAGTATTTTTGAAAGTATTCTTGGTTTGAAAGAAGAAGAGACAGAGACAGAGAAAGACAAAGAGAGGGATGTCACAAAATTGATCACGGCGCGCGGTAGAGTGTTCTCTTTGCTTGCTTTTGTGTACGCGCGCTGTGATCCATAGAAAGAGAGAGAGAGAGAGAGAGAGAGAGAGAGAGAGAGAGAGAGAGAGAGAGAGAGAGAGAGAGAGAGAGAGAGAGAGGAATTATCCTACAAAACTGTTGAGGCTTGTTGCTTACAAGGCAAAATATAGATTACAAATTTTTCTCAATCCTCTTGTGGATCATGACACGTGGACAAGTACTAGCCTTGGCTTTAAGATGAACCTGCGTGCCGTGATCCACAAAAAACAGGGTGGTGGGGGGGGGGGGGGGGGGGGAGAGAGAGAGAGAGAGAGAGAGAGAGAGAGATAGATAGATAGATAGATAGATTTTATTATCGTCCTCGGAGGTCAAATATGACCTATGGGACCAAAGTTACATGTGATGTAGTATGTGTATGGCTGATGAGTGACTCTCGATGCTCCAAAATTGTAGTGATGAGAGTCGCAATGGAGAGCCCACACTTTGGTTGGGAGAGGAAAGTGTGTAGGTCTAAGTTATGGCTGAAAATGTGAGAGAAGCAAGTTCGGATGTGATCAAAAGCTGAGCACTCTAGTAGTGTGTGGTACTCAGACTCTCGAACTTGCAGTGAGCATAATGTGCACAATCGATTTGACTCTTCTCCATTGCCCCAACGCCCTATCTCGCATCGAAGGAAATGGGAGCTAAGCCGAATTGCTACGATAGTGCGTATCGCGGACAAGGGAATAGGCTCAAGCATGTAAGTGTGAGTACGGTTTCCTCTCTCAGCAAAGAACATGGTTTTGTAGTTGGGGGCAATATAGGTGGTGTAATGTATGAAGCGTGACCCACCGGATTTCTCCCAAGCTGTAATACATTGGCGTTGTAGAAAAGCTTCATTCACTTGAGAGTCAATTGAAGCATCATGTAGCAAGTGTAATGCATCCCATCTCCCAAACCACTTCTTTATGTCTTGCATCCATCCCGTGCTCAAGATCTTGCTTTTATGTGTCTTTTGAACTTTTTTGCTTGCTTCCCATGCAATTGTAGGAAGTCGATGTGAGGGGTTTTGACGCATCTTTATCATGTACTCCACAACCCTTTCCATGCCCATAACCTCAATTGGAAGAGATCCCAACTCAAGAAGTAGGAGCATATATGGTGTTTGTGTCTTAACTTAAATAAAGTTTGTAAGAAAACGCTTTTGGACATTCTCAAACTCTTTCCAAGTAGACTTTGAGATGCTCCCGCCCCACACTTCAACTCCATAAAGAAGAACCGGTGTCACCAATGCATCAAAAAGATACTTCTTGAGAACCCAACACTTGATGTTTCCCACATTACACATGTTCTCAAATGCATAATATGCTCTCTTTCCCGCTTCCAAGCGACGCATAGCACATTCATGCCACTTGTGATTGGATGGAACCTCAAGGCCAAGGTACTTAAAGCTCTCAACAACTTCAAGTGTCTCGTTGTTGTACACAATGCATGGCTTCTCCTTATGGTTGGTTTTCACAAGCATAACCTTTGTTTTGGATTCATTTACAATCAGCCCACTATGCAAGCAAAAGTTCTCAAGGACAACCATAAGCTTTTGTGCATCTTCTAAAGTGTGTGCTAGAAGCACTACATCATCCGCATACAACAAAAGCATGATTACCGCATTGCAAATAGTGACCTCTTCAATGCCTTCTTCTTGCATAAAGTGAAGTACCATTTGTTCCAATTGATCGATGCATAGACCAAAGAGAGTTGGTGACAATGGACATCCTTGTTTAACCCCAATAGTGCTTACAAAAATTTCTGAAATTTCTCTTCCCATGCGCAATTGACAAATCACCTTCTCATAGATTCGAGAAACCGCAAGCATAAACTCACTTGGCACTTGGAGTTCTTCCATCCTTCTCCACAAATTGTTACGTGGAATCATATCAAAGGCTTTCTTAAAGTCCACAAAACAACAATACAATCGCTTGCCTTTCAACCGACTTTCCTCCATGAGAACACGAAGAGTGACAAGATGATCAATGGTGCTATGGCATCGACGAAAACCCGCTTGTCCCTTTGCACGCTTGTCATTCTCTTCAGCCCAATCACTCAATTTCATCTCCATTATGCACCCAAACAACTTTGCCATAAGAGACCCAATCATTATAGTCCGGTAGTTGCTTACATTCTTTACATCCCCTCCTTTATGCAAAGGCTTAACCCAATTAGTACTCCAATCATAAGGCATACCATGTTGAAGTGCAAGGTTGAACATATCACACATCCACTCATGGGTAAAATCTCCCGTCCATTTGATCATCTCCGGCTTGATACCTTGAAGATCTCCCGCTTTGCGAGTGGCCAACTTTTCAAGCCCACCGCATACATCCTCAATAGTAAAAAAAGACGGCATACATGGGAGTGAACCATAAAATGGCATTTTTTCAGTATTTTCTTGCTCATATAATTTCCTACAATGTGTGTACATATCCACTAGACTCAAGTTACCAAAATTCTCAACCCGCTTGCCTCTCAAGTTTCTCCAAAATCTTCCACATGCATGTGCCTTTTCTTGGACTTGAAATTCTTATTGCTTTAATTCCCATCTTCTTCTCTTCTTTTGAATCAATGCCTTGTATGTATGCAAATGACTTTGATAGTTGTCTTTGTCCATAGTTGCATCAAGCTTTATCAAGGACTTTCGAGCATCTTGACATTCTTTATCAAACCACCTTTTGCGTGATCTATCTTTGTTGATACCATGGAGATGCTTTATGGCAAAGCATTCTTCCGCACAATAACAAATAGCTTTCTTGAAAGCTTCCCATTTAGTTTCCAATGGTGCATCACATTGAAGCTTTGTCATCCATAATTTTTGCTCAACCATTTTCTGATTTGGAAGAGGACATTGCTTATTTCAAAGGTGAAGGTGATGTTATTGTATTTGGGGATATGAATGCTCGCACAAAAACATTGCAACATGATACTCAACAATTTGATATGCCATACATTTCAAGGGAGTTGGAGGAAGTTCACTTGTATGATCGTACTTCAATGGATGAGAAAGAGCCGGATCACTATGGAAAGTTACTTTTACACATGTGTAATAGCACGGGTATGCTCATTGCCAATGGTGTATCTTTGTGGAGTGGAACCAATGGATTTACGTGTAGAAGACATAATGGGGATAGTGTGATTGACTATATGCTACTCTCTGAAGCCATCATGTATCGTATAAAGAGTTTTATGTTTGGTCAATGGACCCCGAAATCCGACCATCGCACCTTATGTAGAGAGAGAGAGAGAGAGAGAGAGAGAGAGAGAGAGAGAGAGAGAGAGAGAGAGAGAGAGAGAGGGGGGGGGGGGGGGGGGGGGGGGGGGAGAAAGAGAGAGAAAGCGAGAGAGAGAGAGAGAGAGAGAGAGAGAGAGAGAGAGAGAGAGAGTGATAAGGAGATAGGGAAATAGAAAGAGAGAGAAAGAGTGAGAGAGAGAGAGAGAGAGAATGAGAGAGAGAGAGAGAGTGTGTGTGTGTGTGTGTGTGTGTGAGAGAGAGAGAGAGAGAGAGATAAGGAGAGAGAGAGAGAGAGAGAGAGACTCAATTTAATAATCATTAAAATTGGGGCTTCATGAGGTTACTAATGAGGTGAACACAAGAGCCAGAGCTGAGCAAGAAGAAAGACGTCACTCTGAAGCAGAGAAGTTAAAGAGTATACAGTCTGTTGCTGCTGATGAAGAGGCCTAGAGGAGAAATTATGGGCAAGTTACCACAGAACTAAACAAAAGAAACAATGATGTATTACACTCCATGACAGAGGGACTGTTAGCAACCATTCCCCTTGCTGATGGCAGTAGGCAATTAGCACTGGACTGTGTTGATATTGGGATATTGAAAGATCCAAATGCACAAATTACCGACTCTATTGTTTATGTATGCCTAAAGTAAGTGCTCATCTCTACCTTTAAAATCTTTCTTTGTTGGTACTTGGCCTCTAGTTAAATCCTTGTTTGTGATTGTAGCTTAATAAAGAGCCATCTCCCTCAAGAAACCCCAAATGAAATTTATATTTCAGATCCACAAATGTATATGCCACTCCGAATAAAGAACACCCCTCATGGCACATTGGAGAGATGGTTTGTCCACTGTCCAATGCTCCAGGTGACAACACTGGTGTTGCCATACCAATCAGCAAATCATTGGAGCCTTGTATGTATAGAATTGGACAAACAAGTGGTATGGACTATCAACTCCATACAAGAACCACATTCAGAGGTAAGAGTGTAAGTGTTGATAAAACCTTTAGTGTTTATTTGGGGAATGGTTGATGACGTGAATATTGTTAATAATAAATAACCTTCACTGTTTTACAGATGTATAAAAAGATTACTTCATGTCTATGGAAAACTTTGTGGAAATCATGAACTATACAAGTCCACCTTTAAAGCTATCAAAGTGCCTAATCAGACTGATCCAAATTCATGTGGTTGGAGATGTCTTCTCCATGCACAGTATATACTTCAGAGTTTTTTTGCTCTTCATCCATTTATCTCAAAGGTATTTCCTTGTTATGGTATGGTCCAACATTAGTGCTATTATTAATTAAAGTATTGACCACAAGTTAACCTAATTTTGCAGAATGCTTTGGAAAATTATACATTGGAATATTTACAAAGGTACTGTGCTTCAATGATTCAACATCTACTATCTCTTTCAACCCCAAGAATTTTAGATGCAGAAGACAGTTTTGTCGATGACCATATTATAGCTTTAGCAATGACCAGTGAAGAGGTAGTCAGACCAGTTTCCAACACCCTAAACTAAATCCTCAAATTGACCCCATATTAGAGGAAAAGACACCGGTAAACTTTGCAGTTGGAGTGGTTGAATCCAAAGTTGGGGTTAAGCAATGTGGAATAGACCAAGCCCTAAAAATACATATGTAAAATGCTCCTCAAAGACGAAGAATGCAACAAAGGATCTAGGCCAAGCAGAGGAGGATAAGGGAGTGCTAGGGGAGGAGGCCAATATAGAGTCCTCGGCTAATATTGCAAATCAAGACACACAACAGAACAGGTTAACCATTCACCCATGGAAACACAAGAGTCATGTACACAAGCACAAGCGGTGGATACCCTTGGCAATACACAAGGAAACATCGACACTCAACAACAAAATGTCAAGATTAGAAATGACCAGTATGGACTCTTGCTTCAAATAGATATGGTTGTTCCAGTAATATCCATTGTACTTAAATAATAAATGCTTTTTTGTTTCTAACTACTTATATGTATGCACACAATGATTGCAGAGACTGATTATCTTGGATCTCAATGGATTGCTACTACTACGATAGTCGTACAGTGTACATACAGAGTTCTCCTATTTATGTAGTTTTTGCTTGGGAAATGTCAGAGTATTAATTCGACCAGGCACAAAGGAATTTTTGAATTTTTTGATTCCAAGGTTTAGGGTTGCTATCTGGTCTTCAATGCATGCCCATAACCTGAATCCCCTTGTTTCCATAGTTTGTAATTTGGCTGAAATTCAACGATCGGCTTTTCATTTTGTGTATAGTCAAAGAAATTGTAATACCATTGCGGGACATTTCCACCCGACTAAAGATAATGTACCACTTTTCTACAAGCCCTTTGAGCAGATCGATGTAGCTTATGATACTTTCAACACTTTGTTGATTGATGACACACCACATAAGGGTTTACTTAATCCATCCGGCACTACTATATCCCCACCTTCGTTTGAAGGGCATCTTCACGATTTTTACCTAGAGGACATTTTGGTCCCATACCTGCAAGAAATGTACTTAAGCCCATTGAGCACATCGGAATTTGTACTTACAAATGTACTTAGTAATTCATTGATTATACCTTAAATTGATAATGTCTATCTGTCTATGTGTTTCAAATACTCAAAGAGAGAGAGAGAGAGAGAGAGAGCCTTGAGCAAACACTTGATATTAAGATTAAACTAGTCAAAAATGTTACATTTCGTTGAAGCCATTCAAGGATGATTACATGGGCACAATTTGAATACGGCCAGAGAGATCTCCACAGAAAAAATGCTTCTCCCTTCGTTGCATTACTCTTTGTCCGTCCAGCAAGAAAGAAAATTTTACGGAGTCAATGTCAGCAATCTCCTCCACTATGTCATGTCGAAGTTGCAAAAGATAACATTGTTGCCTTATTGTAGTTATTGTCATAAGATTTAGGTCTTTGTCCACCACTTCCACGTCTATGACAGCATAGTTTGCCAAACTTGCTGCCTCTTGATCCATAGGCACATAGCAACCTTCAACAATGTGAGAACGCTTGTACCAAAAGGAGATTATTAATGTCTGTGTCGCAAGCATATACTTGACAATGAAAGTGTCAAGAGCAATATTGCAACATATGCCATCTGTTTCTTTCACATACCACCCTTGATCAAGAAGCTTATCACACAAGAGGGAATCAAATGATTTGCAGAGCAGCATTGTTTTAGCAGCATGTACTTTGCAAGTATGAAATAACTCAACAAAGAGACCAATAGGACAAAAATTTGCAAGTATCACCAATTTAGTGGGTACAGAGTTTTGGAGAGACCTCTGAACATCCCTATAGAGCATGCTCCTCAATGCCTCACTCATTGTTGTGTCGGGAACGGGCCAATCCACGGAGTTCCAGTTGGTTGGTAGTGGAACCTTCACCAACACTCCTCTCTGATTCCTTTGATTGAATTGGTAGAAATGGTCATAGAAGAAAATACACTCATCTGCCAGGCCTTTGCTAGTTCTGCCAGCATATTGCAAGACTCCAATATGAGCATGGGTCACAGAGATGAGACCTATAATGTACTCCAGTGGCTCCCATTCCGCATATGACGAAGGATAAACATCTATGAATGTAATAGAATAGAAATAAATACAAACATCTGTATAACCTAATTATATACCTGTGATAAGAGAAGAAAAAAACAGATTCTCATTTGAAATTAAGATAACATTTACAGAGGAGTGCTAAATAATTAACTTACAGTTGCATCGTGGATTATGCTCCATTGAGACATCGCCGCCATTAGCAATCACATCAAAGTGAGTGAAAACATGTTGAACAAAGACTTCTTTCATGGTCTTCTTACCGACCTCGACTTTGAAATCCAGAACTCTTGCTTTCCATGCAAAACGAAATATGTTTGTTGCTTTTGAGCTTTTTCTCCTTCTTGGCTACATAAGAACCCAAGAACCTCTGCTTATCCTCTGCTCTTGCCACCTATTATCTGTAGTGAGAGAGTTTGAGATTGAGATAGTGCTTATGCTACTACATGGTCTTCTTGGCACACTAATGGTGAGGCAGGTTGGGGACAATGTAGAGCAACCTCTAGAACTTCTTGGGCGGTGAAGCCATAGGTAAAACGGAGGGAGAATGAGGTTTGAAAGCCTTTCATAAAGGTAGTGGATATCTTTTAATGAAGGGAGAGATCTAGCTATCAATCAGTAGTTATCAATCAGTAGTCACTTGTCATGAACTTGACGGCTACTAGCAGTGGGCCCTACTTTGTAAAACCAGGAAGTTACCTTACAAAAATGGGAAAAAATTCAATATTTTAAAATGTTTTCTTTCATTTTTGTATTGCTTTCCATGTATTTCTACCTTATGTAAGGTTGCTGCTCATTGGCTGCACCTTCTTTTCTCTCTCTTCAATAAGGCCCTCCAAATGACCTCCAAAATTTCCTACTAAGACAAAATGCCATATGTAACAAATTCATCACCAAAACTGAGATAATGTATTGTACATTTGTCATCCACAAATTTGACTACAAGTCCAAGCCTAGCAAATGCAGATATAGACAAAAGACTCTTCTTGATCCCAGGTACATACAATGCATCAACAAGTTTGAAAGAACGGCCATTTGCAGTAGTAAGCACAATCTTTCTAGCTCCCTTAACCTGATAAGAGGCACAGTTGGCACAAGTGATTGAATTTCCATGAGGGAGAGAGTCAAGAGAGGTAAAAAAATCACAATGCAAGGTAATACAAAGCACCACTATCAAAATATCACACATATGAATCTGTAGCAACTGACATGCATGCATCATGGACAATAGGATCATAAGTACACTCTGCACTAAATGCCCACTCTACATCTATATCACCATCACAATTTCCTTTCACAAAAAACTCTACAATAGTTGCACTTGTATTGGACCCTGTGGTGGATCCAGTCGCTTTCTTCTTAGCCTCTTTTGCCTTCAACTTAGGACACTGCTTGATCAAGTGATCATTAGCCTTACAATAATGGCAACAAATCTTTGTTTTTTCCTTATCACCAGAATTCCCATACGAATTTCTACCAATAGAAGCATTAGGAATAGGTAATTTACCACCCACAGAAGAACCATGAGAAGTGGCTACATTGTTGTTACCACCTTTTCTTCTTTGAGTAGCTTACCCCCTTTTCTTTTTTGGAAAGTGACTCTTGCAACAGCAATGTGTATAATGCATCAAACTTGAAAACCTCAGGATCTCCTTGGGTCATAAGTCTCCAAGTACTAGAACAAATCTGGTAAGAATTTGGCAAAGCATCAAGAACAGTCTGCACAAGGGAACTGTCGAAAATAACTTCGCCTTCATAAATGAGTTTCTCAGTGATATCCTTGACACCAACAAGAAAAGTGTCCATCTCATCTTCCTCATGCATAATCTTTGACTCGAGGTCTTTACGCAGTAATGCAAATTTATCCTCAGTACGACTTGCATAAAGACCAGCCAGAATATCCCAAGCCTCTTTTGTAAATTTTGCTGAACAAATATGAGAAGTAATAGTATGCTTCACAAACAACATAATCAAAGCATGAGCCTTCCTATCTTTTACATCCCAAAATGATCTTTCTCAATCGTAGGAAAAACAACTCTGGCAGCAGCAATCTTGCCACCAAAACTTGCAACGTCCTCAACATCGCCTACATCCTCAGAACTAGGACGTACATCAATGCCCTACATAATATTCCAAATTCCCTTTGACACAAGGGCATGTTGCATCATATAAGCTCACATAGGGTAATTGTCCCCATCCAATCTATCCTCAGCATCAAACATCTCAAACACATCTATATTGTTATCAACCATGGAAAATGTTGCACCTGATGTAAAAACTGCTCAAAAAGAGGAGAAATGAAGCAGGAACAACACGTGCTATATAGCACAAACCATAGAATATTGTAAGGGACCTAGTACGCAAAAAATGGCACTGATAGAAATGTTGCACAAAATGACGAAATAGCCTATGCAGTACTTCATGTAGCGGAAAAAGAGGCCGAAATGAGTTCGAATTAGAAATCTAAAAAAACCAAGATCTTTGATCTATCTCAAAGTATTTGTTGACTTGCTGACACTTGCCAAAGCTCACAAAAATCTGAGAAACTAAGTAGGCATGTGCTGGAGCTACTAGCAAAACTAAGCCCGAGAGGATGCAACCTGCTCTGATACTGATTGTTAGAATTAGGGTTGTTGAAAAACACACACAGCTTGGAGAATATGAAGGAATCTCAAGACGCACAACAGAGAGTGTATTACTTAGTGTGCAATGGAAAGATAAAATAGCCCTAGAGTGATGGGCATATATACAATGCACGGGGAAAAAACCTCCTAGTGAGGGAAAAAATGCCCTGACAATCCTAAGTGTGTTCACACACATCACTACCATATGTATATAATAACAACAAGAAATCATGTTAAGATGTTTTTGATGCTTTGTGAGTGTTAATATGAAGGTGAATTACAAAGCTGTATCAATATAAGGCATGTATATGTGTAGATATAGGTGTAGTCATGCAAACACTAATGATAGGGCCATAGAATTAAAAAAATGCAACCTTTATGAATTGAATTGTATGCAAAATATTTTTAAAAAATGTGGGGCTATAGCAATAGATTGGTTGCATGAAAAAAAAAAATGTGGTGTTGCATGGGGTTAATTGTGAAAATGTGATGTTTTCAATCAAATGCAACACTACATTAACTTTGAAATCTTATCACTACCTAGGAGTCAAGAAAGATGCATGCTACTTATTTTTCTCATGTAGAATGGGTTCTTAGCATTAGCTCATGTAAGGATGCTTGAAACTTCACACATATACAAGGAGTATTGAATTTTTTTCCACAGCAGATATGCCTTTGCCAGACGATCTTGACATGATGATGCATAGTCAGGTGGTTCTTGATGAGGATGCAAATGGCATTGAGGTTGCTGATAGGGATAGGTTGGCACACATAGTGCATGTTTCATCGGATTTTGGGTCTCTCATGTTTGACCTTTTGGTCTCGAGACCTGATCTTGCTTATGCAGTTGGTGCATTTGTAGTGGGAGTTGTCAGTCGTGTGCTGACTGACACTGGCATTGTGCATTGTGGAGCCATGCACGTTGTCATTTGATACCTGCATCAGGAGTGTCGTCATAGCTCTAGCCACCCACATCCTGTGCTCTCTCTTTTCCCTTCTCACTCTCTACACACGCACTGCATTCGCGCACTCACAACCACAACGTGGTTGGTCCCTATCACGTTGTGGCATGACATCGAGTGTCGCACCACAACGCGATAAGGAGGTCTGGCTGGGTTACACTCCCCCTCCTCGTGTTGTGCCGCCACATTTTTCCTTGTCACGAAACTACACAAGGAGGGGGTTTGGTTGATCAAGGCCCATCCCATATCTTATTGTGCCACAACAGCCACATAGTCAACCTGGTGTCCCAGTCGACATACAGTATGCCATGTGTCCTTCATGCAGTGATGCACTCTTTCCAATGATATGCGCGACTCCATTAATTATGGTTGCTTCCTTATTTTATATCCCACGTTGAGTAATGATGATGATGTCATTGGGGCTTATATAACGTTTCTATTTCTGTATACCCCACTACTATTTGACCTCTGTCCTCACCTCTCAGAGTCATCTTTTGCGATCTAACCTTCTCATTGCTCAATCTTCTTCTTATTCTTCCCCACAATGTTTTCCACATTAAACACTTGTTTCCATGGCTCGTACAAATCAGACCGCAAGGAAGGTTTACCCGCAAGACAACCAACCTTCATCCTCAAGAGTTGCAGGCAAAACCCTGCCTAATTGTCAGGCAACAATGCGTAGTCGGAGATACGAGCAGAACCAAAGCATTGTGCTTGAGTTGTGCAAACTCCAGAGGCATATCTCTCTGGCTATTCCTAAGTTACCCTTCCAAATATTAGTTCTCCAGATTTGTGAGAGAACAAATTTGAATTTTTGATGGGCCGGAAGTGCGATGGGTTGCCTCCACGAGGCAGTTGAGGACTTTCTGATCGATCTGTTCCAAGACAGCTACATCCTCACAGATCATGCTCACAGAGTGACAGTGATGTCCCAAGATATCAATTCTCTTAGGCTATTATGCTTCAAGTACGATAAGACACTTGTTGCAGTCTACCTATCTAACAAGAGAATGTGACAATCCCTCCAATCACCAAAGTGAAGGTGTCCGATGTGAGCACCGATCAGCACATGTATGGCACACGTTTGAATGTGGAGAGGACCCAAGAGCAGCTTGTGGAAGAGCCTTTAGCTTAGTCAAATGAACGGGAGATGTTGTTAGCAATTGACCAAGCTAACAATGAGACCCTACATTTCCTCAGCCCAACTTTCAACATAGCACTTTTTGTCTGGGGCCAAATTTTGTATTTTGGTTTTGGCCCTCAGGAGATAACTGTTTTTAAAAATAGTGTGAGGGAGCTCACATAACAAATTTTAAATTTTGGTCTCTGGTATGTTATATTATTTTTGCAGACGTATTTATTTGATTCTAGCTTATTGGAGATCCTCATCAATTAATTTTATCAATTTGCAGCATGCTGGTTTCCAACCTTGTATGGAATCAACAATCCGAGGTAATCAATTTGGACGCACAGCTGTCAGTCATGCTTACCTCGGAGTTCACTTCCCTGATAGAAGCCGTCGATTGGTTTCAACAAGTCAACATAGACACGGCGAAAGTTTTACTTTTAGCTTACAACAAAAAGTAAGTGTTTTTTATCTCGCTATTTTTTGATATTTTGTATACTATGAATAACAAACTAATTCCTTATTTTGTGCAATCAATTCACATTGGAGCCTTGTTGGACTAAACATTGAGTGCAAGCATTGCTACCTTGCAAATTCTGCGCATGGTTTTCATGGGAATGTTCGAAGGTACGTAGTTACTTGTTTCTTGATTCTGCAATTTTGATGCAACGTGTGGTCACCATATGCTATGTCTTGTAGGTCCGTTCAAAAACTTTTTGTTGCATGGGAAGCATTGACCCAAGATAGTGTTTGAAAAGATATGTTGATTTTGAGTTGCAAGGTCCCAAAACAAGACGACAGTTAGTCTTGTGGATGGAGTATTCTTGCAAATGTGGAGCTTCTTTTGGAACGCATTTATGCTCTTTTGTAATTAAATTACATAAAAAAGCCACGAAATTAATTTGCAGACAAGGAACCTGGTAGATTATTTAAACGTCCATGTGGAGGCATTCAAGATGACGATGATCTTGAATATGATCAATCTTATGGAGATACACGTCCTCTAGGAGCCACCATGCATTTGTCCCGCCACAGCCATGACCACAACCTGGGCCTCCACCTTGGAGGTACGAAGCAGCACCTCAACCAACGACACACCAAGCGCCTGGTCCTGGCTCCCTCGTGTTTCTGGCTACTCAACCTCTAGTCTTTTTGTGATAGCCAATTTTACCTAGGAAGACGAGGCCATTGCAAAATCTTTTCCTCAACCCAAAACCATCACCCAACCCCCAGACCGTCTCCTGAGAATGACCCGGCACCATCAATACCTAAAGCTACCGAGGCTGCTCATTCACCTCCTCTCTCACCTTCCATTCTTACTAACTCTAACACTATACCATCCCAAAGTGAGCCTTTACATTCCAGTTATGATAATCAAGCCGAGGAGAGCTCCCCTCAACTGTAAATGAGAGCTACTAATCAATGGGTCTAATTGGACAATACAATGTACATTATTAAACCCAATGTAAAGACAACTTGAGTCAAATTTGAAAAGATAATTGGTCTTAGACTTTATTTGCAAGAAATTTCTTAACAATTCATTTTTGTATGAATATAGATTACAAGCTTGCTATCAACAACTTTCTTTAATATTCGCAGTTCAGAGCAATGTGATATATTGTGTGAGCCACTTTCTTCAATCAAGAGTTGCATTGCACTAGAAACATCAGTCATCCTTTATCTCTACACACAATGTCTTCTTCTCCTTTTTTTGAGGCACCTGTACGACAGTTAATCGAACAATTAGATTAGACCAATATTTTGTGATGATAACAGTAGGGAAACAATTAACACAGCTTTAATGTTTACATACGAAACATACTACCTTTCGCATGTTGCCCTGGAAAAGAAATTTTGGAGGCAAGCTAAGGTCAACCTCGTTCTCCAAATTCTTGCACATTTATCATAGTGTCACATTGCCTCGAATGCTAAGGACAATTAGCAGATTAGGTCCACACCATATCTCAAGCATTCTCAAAGGATTGTTCAAGTCATCAATTAAATCTTGGTCCAAAAGTTGTTCGTAGACGCAACTCTGAGTGCATATATGCGTGTTCAATGAGAACCTTTTGACTGTTTTACCCGTTTGTGACAAAAAAAAGTTTTTCACCCTACCTTTATAATTGTCCACAAACTTGTTTCCCGTGCGCTTTCTCTTCCTTGTCTGTAGGAGAACCCAACATCCAACCGTAATGGTGGTGGAAAGCCATCAACCGTTGTCCAAATTGAAGCTATTGAAAATTTCGATAGACTTAATACTTGCGGATGGTCATTGAGGTCTTCCGTTCTCCATTAGTGATTCTTCTATGGCAAGATGCACAACACACATGTGAGAGGGGGAGTGTTTTTGCGTGCAAACACAATACAATCAAATGCATGCAGGATAAATAGTTGAGCACAAATGAATGAGAATGAGTGGGAATACTATGAAGTCTCTCCTATCAAAAAAGTGCGCACAACTGCATTGAGTGTGAATTATGGTAAATTTGTCCTATATTTGGTCTTGGAAAGAAAGATTCAATCAAATCACCATGTATATTATTGTTAAGGTTTTTTATGCAACTAGAAACTATTTTTTTAAAATGTTGAAATTTGAGATAAAAACAAGGAAAATCCGAGCTACCGTTATGGTAGCCCGTCATCCATTGGTTGCATTACATTCTCTCTCTAGCACTAAAAGGACCAAATTTGAGTCCAAACTTTCCCTATTGGGTGCATAAAGTGCATAACCCTTTGCCAAAACCAAGAAATGAGAGTGCAAGCAAAATGAACATCCACATAGGCACAAGCCAACGCTTGGCTAAAATAGTTCTATAGCACCTGATACAAAGCACATAAAACCTAGAAAAAATTTGGTAGATTCTCCTCTATAAATGGAGAAAAATCTCAATGCAAATCTCAACCATAAACTGCATCCAAGATGCCAAAGTGGGAGAAGCTCTTGACCACTATAAACTCGCCAAAATCTGTCGACCAAAAGTATGGCAAAGTGGTATTAAACATCAACCATTGTAGTCTCCAAAAGAGGACTCAAAAACCATAAAACCATAACAAAACTCATTGCCAATGAGAAGAAATGCCAAAATGGCTATACAATGTGACATACAATGGCAATCCACACTCAACGTACATAAATGAAGTGACTACACATAAACAAGCACCAAAATAGGTGCAAACCAAAAACAGGTCAATGAAAAAACAATGCTCTCAAGAGAGCTCATCGGCACTCAAAAGTGCTTCCTGCACATGTACATTGGGCATCAATCGTGCACCATAACCATATGCAAATCCATCCACAAAGACCATGAACCAAAAATTGCTACCAAAGTGTCATGTGGAAACCTGTGAAAGAAGCTCCACCTATGTGCTCAAAGAATCTTATCTCTCGAGAGACCGTTATGATGGTGTGTACACGCCTCCGTGATTCTTTACCCAAATCCACCAAAAACCCCTAAAACCACAGGCTCTGTATAAGCTGACATTTTTTCTTCAACTCAGAATTTATGCAGACAACTTTGAACACTTGCCGTGCTTCCAAAACAGCATCAACACTACGAGAAAATAGAAAACTTGAAGTTTTTTGCATATATTCAGTCTGAGCTGAATATCAAAAAAACAATGAGGAATTTGCAAAAAGTTTCTTTTGCAAAGTTTCTTTTGCTTTCTATGAGGAGAAAAAAAATTTGAAAACAGTGTTGCTATGCACACAATTTATAGGACGGCACCTTCACCTACACACTTCTTCCACATTGTCTTATGAGTTTCCACAAGAGCATACATCACTTCACCTGAGCTCACAAGCTCCCATCATGTTCTCACAAAGCCTCCAACTCTCCACTACCAAGAGAGATCAAACTACCACCTTGAAGCTCGTGACACTGTCATGATCTTCGCGATCACCATGTGCTCTAATACCAATTGTGAGTGCGCGAATGCGGTGCATGTGGGGAGAGAGAGAGAGAGAGAGAGAGAGAGAGAGAGAGAGAGAGAGAGAGAGAGAGAGAGAGAGAGAGAGAGAGAGAACACAGGATGTGGGTGGAGCAACTCAACACAATGTGGGTGAGAGATCCCCTCATTCTTCTATCTAGTAGAGAATAAGGAGTGTACAAGTGATGGGTGTTCAGAAGCCTCTGGCGCATCCAACCAAGGTAAGAGGCACACCTCCTTTACCCCAACAACCCATACATGCTTGAGTATACCCCCTTACCAACAATCTACTCTTTAGCAGGAGTGATTGGGCTTAGTTCCTAGTCTCTTTAATATGAGACAAGGTGTTGGGGCACTAGGGAAAAGTCAATTTGTGTATGCACACTATGTCCCTTGCAAGTTTGAGAGGCTAAGCATGACTTCCTACTTGAGTGCTTGATATTTTATTACATTCAAGCTTACTTACTTGACATATTCAGCTTGGGCCACTCCTAGTATTTGTGGACTCTTAGTTCCCACCTCATCTATAATCCTTGAGCATCAGCAATCATTCTCACCACAACAAAGAGCATGCGGCATGTTTAATTTGGCCCCATAGGTCATATTTGATATTCTAGGATGGTGATAAACTCTCTCTCTCTCTCTCTCTCTCTCTCTCTCTCTCTCTCTCTCTCTCTCTCTCTCTCTCTCTCTCTCTCTCTCTCTCTCTCGTGCATACAAAATTGTCTTCTTTTCTAAACTAGGGATTTACACCCATCGTTACATGTTGGAGCCCATCCCCTTGAGTGCAATCCACACTCACATTCATCCAATGGAACTTCCATTATTTATGATGCAAGACATGGCATTGTGATCGGAATCATTGAAAAAGGTTCAAAAAATTGTTGATTCATGTTAAAATTTCTCCCTTTTGCTTAGCAAAAACCTCAAAAAATAATTATGAAAAAGATTCAAAATAAAGGTGACAAACAATTGACACTCAAAAAACAACTGACACTCAAAATGATGGCACAAAAATTGACATGAGAGACAAATAGAACCAGGACACTAAACAACCATTAAAACCAATGTAACAAACGAAGAAAACTTAATAAAAAATGACACACAATGTTAATGGCATAAACACATCTTCAAGAGAAAGGTAGGAATTAGGTGCAGAAATGATGGTAAGATCTGGCTCAACTGATGTCACCTCAACTAATGACTGACAAAGTTGTGCATCCCCAGAGATACCACTGTCTATGTGAAAGTCACCACAACAACCTGCTCTCCATGTAGCACGTCTCAAAAGAGACAGACCTCGCCTCTCACTCAAAGCATGGCTGCAAATACACAGAGACTACCTTGTGTGTTAAAAATATGCAAAGGGTATACCAGACCAGTCCTAGCACCTTTGGCTATCACCAGTGATCCCCTATGCATCTGAAATACCACTCTCCAAGCAGTACACAATGTCCACTACTCTGCAACTAACGCACTAAAATGAGACTCTGGTTGAGTCCTGGTACATAACGTACATCTCGTAGCGTAAGCAATGCACTGCTAGGTAAAGACATGAATACATCTCCAGCACCCTCTATGTCATATATTGAACCATCAGCAAACTACACACAGCCAAGTCTCCCACTAGAGAAAGAGCAAAAAAATCACGACATGGCGTCACATGAAAAACAACATGCTTGTCTAGTAGAAACGTGCAGACAATGTGCTATCCCAAGACACAAAGTATTCTGAAGGTGAAGCAATGGTACCCATCGTGGCCGCAGTGCCAACATGTCAGTCGCGATCATGAGCGAGAACAATGGAGACAACAACAAATGCCCAAACAGCCAATCCAGGAATGTACTCGTCCAAAATCACCTCACAAAGTCATACACAGAGCCAAACCGCTCTATCCAAAGTATCACTCAACGGTGCCACAAATGACATACATATGTGAGTAAAAACATGCTGCCAAAATGTGTCAATGAATATTCAATGTGCCAGAAAACCGTAGCATACACAACTCCTCACTCTTGCAAGAGTGGATACAAGAACACCAAATTGTGTCCAAACTGACAAAACCTGTGAAAGTGAGAGTAAACTTGATCATAAAATATGGCGAGTAAACTCCAACCACTATCCCATAAAATCATACACAAAGCATAAGCTCAAGACACCTGTTGTGTCGAAATCGGTATGCAAGCCAAAACACTGCAGAAGATGTCCTCAGCTACAAATGTCAACACCTATGGGAGTACTAGACTCAACCTGTATAGCTGGGAGTCAAAATTGGAAGCTCCAAATGGCCGAGCACTCATAGATCAAGACCAAAAATGCAAAGCAAAACACGCTCGTTAATTACCACCCAAAAGGGAAAACATTACACGCAAATCCTGAGTGCTACAAGAAATTGCAATCTCGATCGTACCAACGATGCGCTTAAAACTGCTGGGAGAATGTCGCTAGAGT
The DNA here is from genome assembly GCF_014529385.1 of Adiantum capillus-veneris. Taxonomy (NCBI): domain Eukaryota; kingdom Viridiplantae; phylum Streptophyta; class Polypodiopsida; order Polypodiales; family Pteridaceae; genus Adiantum; species Adiantum capillus-veneris. The sequence goes on along the minus strand of NC_140949.1, from coordinate 141,852,418 downwards.
TTTGTCAGCAAAACGGCTACAAAACCAATAATCAAAGTGACTGCATGCTCAAAACCATGAGCAACCAAAGCGCATTAAACTGCACTCCAAATGCATGCACCAATCTCCACACTTTGCATACATCATTGCAAACACTTGCAAATCTAGTACACAAATACCTGCTCTACCTATGACTGCCAAAAAACATACTCGAGGCATACATTGCCGAGCTCAAACTGCAATCACATGAGTCTCCATGAGCATCAAACCCCATAAGGCATACATCGTTCCTTGACTTTCCCAACACCTTGCAGCCGCGGTCAGTCTCCCAAACCGTTCAGAATTTGCAGACTTCCTTCTACAAAGTTGTAGACCACGCAAAAATAGTTGGGAAAATAGGGAATGAACCTGAAATGTGTTGTTTTTACAAGTCAAAACAGATCTGTAAAAATCTACATCTGTGTACCCTAGATGTGCAGGCGGTCTGAGTGACGTATCTCAAAATTGGTAAAGATTTTAAGAAAACTTTCTTCTGCAAAGTTGAAGAGGGAAAAAAAACGCCTAGGACTAGTGGGAATCATCTTGAACAAATAAGTTTTGATAGGCCAAAATAGATCTGCAAAAACGTGCTACAGTTTTTGTTGCTTCTTCTCATGCTTCCCTAGTGAGCTCCAATGGTGCTCTTATACCAATTGAGAGTGCGCAAATGCAGTGCGTGTGCAAAGAGTGAGAATGGGGGAGAGAGAGAGAGAGAGAGAGAGAGAGAGAGAGAGAGAGAGAGAGAGAGAGAGAGCACACAAGATATGGGTGGAGCTCCCAAATCTCATTCTATCAGCACCGTGTGAGAATGAGTGAGAGCTCGCACAGTGTGAGAATGAGTGAGAGCTCCTTATTCTTTGTATGTATAAAGAATAAGGAGATAAATGTGGATGATTGGATAGTGGCCGGCGGACACAAGAAAAACACGGTGAGGTACACCACCTCTACCTAACAATGGTGATTCCTTCCTATCGCATTGTGGTGCGACATTTGGATGTCGTGTCACAAAGCGATAGGGACCACCCATATCATGGAGATACTCCCTATCACGTTGCGGCGTGATATTTGGATGTCGCACCACAACACGATAGGGATCACCCATATTGTGGACACGCCTCCCTATCGCGTTGTGGCGCGACATTCAGATGTCGCATCACAATGCAATAGGGACCACCCATATCGTGGAGAGAGCTCCATATCACTTTGTGGCACGACATTTTTTTGTCGTTGCACATCCTTCATAATCAATAACCAAAAAAAGAAACAAATAGGCAGAGACAAAGGAACAAGATATGAAGACATTTGCATTATCTTCAAAGACTCCATTACACAAGACTAAGAGATGATTGATGCACTATCTTGTTTGTCCATTTCAGTTATTCTTCTTTCTCTTTTATCATTGGTGGTTTCTTGTCCTCACTCTTTTTGTAGTGCTATTTTCCTTAGCCTTTGCCTTCTGGTTTCCTTTGTTTTTCTTCTTCAGCTCCTTTCGAATTTCTTTTGCCTCAGCTAGCATTTTCTCGATCTCGTTCATTTTCGCCATTATCTTTTGGGAAAGCTTCGCCTTTCCTCTCTTCTTGTCCTCCATACCTGCATTGTGTAGATGTGAGTGAGTTCTGGAGTGTGCAGTCAAGGTGCTTTATATAGCTACAGTACTCACCCAACTAGGACATGTGTCATAGGGATGGTTGAGCTTGCCTCGGTCTTTGTGTTGCATTCATTGCACCATTACTAATGCAATCATAAGGGTGACTGAAAGACATGGTGGAGTTTTGAAGGAGTCTATATATAGGAGACTCGTCAAACCCCCCTTTGTATTCACTAGTGTTAGCCAGTGCCTTCCTACCTTCACCAACAACCCAAGTTTTCTTACCTCTCTCCACAAACGGATCCCTTTTAGATTGAGATAGAGGAGGAGCCGCCTTGCTCTAGCGAGGCACCCAAAGACAAGCTATACCATTTTCTCTATAGAAATGAGCTTCAGCAGCGAGAGTAGGAATTCAAGCCTATTTTCAACCCTGCCTTCTCATTGCAAGAGTTTTTGGCTTCTGCGTCACATTTCCTTGCAGAGTTCCATCAGACATACGAGAAACAGACGATCAGCAGCACATTTGAGTTTGGGGGTTGTCGATATGTTCATATGAAGAATATCAGTTTTGATTGTTTAAAGAAAGATATTTTCTACAAGACCAACCTCAAGTTGCCACTGCAGTCTTGCAGGAATGACATGGGATATCCCATACACAATCGAAAGTGTCGAGTTGCTGATTACTATTCTGGGTTTATACTCTTTTTGAATGTTAATCTAGACGATCACTGAGACACAACAGAGGATGCCAAGAGCAGTCACCGTTCAGTCACTCGTGATGAGTTGGTGCAACCACCAAGTGGTGCTTTGTGTGTTTCAGAAGGTGTTCAGTTGCCAAAGGAAGCTTTGCTAACAAATGTGCTCCCTACCATCCGCATCAATGATCATCATTATGTAAAATGCTTAATGACATCATGGAACTGTTTGACTTGAGAGAGGACTACTTTCTTGCTATAGTTGCTCAAAATCTACAAGAGGATGGCACTATAATTGACCCTTTTGATGACAAGTATTCAGTCATGGATGCTCGTGTAATAGATGGTGAGTTTATCGAACCAACAGAGGCACTAGAAATGATATACAAGGATGCAGCCACATGTGCCGTGACGCTTTCAGGGAGTCGAATTTCAGGGTGGTACTACATGAAAGGCTTGGAATCACAGAGATGGGGAGAATTGCTCCATCAACAACATTGGTTTCGTCCTCATCCTTTGCAAATGATAGTACAATTGACTTATGGAATGCTGCATTACTTGAAGAAGATGAAAATCAGAAGGTATACTCGTGTGTAAATACTTTTTTGCTTCCTAGTATGAGAGTTTCATGTGCATATACCAACACTTGGCTTTTATTCTCATAGCTTGTAGTCTATGATGATAAGTTTATTCCTCATCCCTGTGGACAAGGTAAAGGAGACTTGGGAGTTGAACACTCCAAACTTCTCCGAGGACAAGGCTGAATTCCCTCTTTTTGTATTGAAGACGCTCTCAAGATATCTAGGAGGTGCGGCCATCATATGAAATGCAGACAAGGTGATGATGCTAGACAAGCAAGAAACAGTCTCAATTTTTGGTGTAGGGTAGGCCTAGCATGTATGGCCTACACAGTTGCTACTTTTTGACACATGTTGTGTATGGTCTAGCTTGCGGAATCACAGACCCATGCCTGCCACAATATAAAAAACATGATCTGCTGAAACAAAAGCAACCAATCATTCAACTTATAGAAGAGGCCCTGCAGATTGAGGCAATTGAGGAGACTCAATTTCTCGACCTCAACATGCTTGCGACAAATGTTGATGACGAAACACGTCATTTAAAGAGATCAAGGCACGAGGAAGAGGGCCCTTGAGATAAGGTCAAGAGGCTAGAATATTTTGTATCATTTCTAGATGAGTAGAAATAAATAGAATTTATTTGTTTTATTCATCAAAGTTAGATTGATTATGTAACAATGTCTTGCAATGTATTTTTGTGGTTGCAACGATCATTCACATTATGAAAAGTTGAAATGATAAAGTATTAATTTCTTGCAATAATTTTATTTTTCTTGCAACCATCATTCAAAATATGAATAGTTGAAATTACATTGATTCTTCTAGATACATTACTTTTGGTGTTTGGATCTTGCTATGGCTAAGAGTTATGGCATAACTTGCAACGGTGTTGTCCAAACCCTTCCCACACACTGTTTTTGTAGCCGCCAATATGTATATTGTCTAGACATAGACGATAACTTCCATATCTCCTTTCTTCTCCATTTTTTGGCTAATCTCATCGCATGGCCAATCTGACTTTGTTTGACTTGGTCCTTGCGATGTGACATGTGCATTGGTTTTTTATACATCCATTGGTGTAGCTCCTCTAAGCTATTTTCTTTGTCCGTACCACCTCCATGTCGAGTGTGACTGAAATAATGAGTATGAGCTTGGTAGTGGGTTTTTCCATCCCTTGTGCAGACCAAACACCCAAGCTACCATATTGCCTTGCAAACCAAGGCATGTGATTACAGATAATGTGTTGCACACAAAGCATGCCGACATTATAAGGATGAGTATTCGCAATTCAAAAGATTATCATGTCATCAAACCAATTACAGTACCAATTAGTGAGTAATATATTGATTTGTCCACGCACTTATGATGTCTTGTGGAAGGTCTCCACAGCTTCTTGGAATTTTGTATAGTCACCATCAGTCCATGAGTTCAATTTGCAGAACTTGAATATTGCATCCAAGGTTTTCCATACCTTTGCTTTGTGAGTCCTTATTGCACCATTGTCTGCATGATCAACTACAGCATTGTGTAGATTTTTCCACCTATTGTATCTTAATGCTTGTCTTTCTTGTGCACTTTGGCTTTTGCGTTGTCATCCAGTTGTGGGCACTGAAAGGAAAAGTTGGGCTTTCACACCACCAATGGACATCTTCTTTGGAACATCCCGGCCATTTTTCAATCTCTTCTCATCATGCTCTTTCTTAACATGTCCTCCGTGCAAACCCATTTCTGAGAAGGCCATCCTAAGGCTGAGATTGCCCTTTGCTTCGCAGACAGAGGTCAAGTGGTCTACGCAAAATAGATGTAGAGAAAAATTAGTTTTTCTATTATTTTACAAAGTGCATGCATTGTGCATGTGTGTACTCTAGATAGTGGGATATCCAAAATAAGTCAAAAAATAGGGTCGCACAGATGCCTATCCGGAGCTCTTCTCCAAAATGGTTTGTCAAGGATGTGAACCCCTCCCATGCAATACCAGCAAGGGATTTTGCTTGTTGCTCCTTTGGAAACGTTGTGCATGCATTTCAAGGTTTTTAGGTCTCCAGCCATGTGCCACTCTACATTGTAGGATCCCATGCCCTCCGCATCCACTTTCTTTCCATTTCTCTATTCGCTTCTTGTTTTTGGTATGTCTGTTTGATAAAAAAACCCAATTGAATATATCGAAGTTCTCAATGAATACCTGAAAGGATACTTTTGAACTCTTTATATTGCACATTTGAAAGCATTCAATTAAAACATAACAATAAATTATCTTAAACACTTCTACGCACCTTGAACATCGCAAGAAGGAAAATGTTGTGCTCAGATTGCACAATAAAGTTTCAAGGATCATCTGGTCCAATGCTTGCATCCAGAGCTCTATTCAAAAGTGTGATTGTGACTCGCTCAACCTTTGTCTCCTTTACAAGCTCCCACTTATCTAGCTTGATGGCAAACTTCAAGACGTCGTTGCACTCTTCAGGAGTAACATCGAACAACTGCACAATGTATGACTGCAGCACGATCATATCATAAAAAAATATTTTTATAATTTTCATAGACCGTTTCTTCTCCTTTTGGCGATCTGTATGTTGATTCAATGTGGAAAGTACTTCCTAGATTTTGAAGCACCTCCTCGTTGACTTACCGTCTTGTTTTTTAAATAGAGAAAGGGTTTGGAAGTAGCGTGGGCTTGACGTGAAACTTTTTGACATGTCTTTGCACGAACCTGAGTAAGAGAAGTTATTAATCAAAACCCTTTTCTAGTGGAACAGCACTACAAATGATGCAAAACCCTTTTCTAGTGGAACATCACTACAAATGATGCTACATACTTAAAAATGGCAGCATATTCCTTATTGGATATACCAGCTTCATCCAAAATTGATTGAAAGTCCCGTGCATAGATTTGGTTCTCCTGTAAAAGGCTGTCAAGCTATTTAGCAACGATCTTACCATAGCGCTTATCATCCAAGAGGCCAACTACATTTTTGCGATTCAATATGAGCCCGTAATGGGCCGAAGAGGCGGTTGTGTTGCGCTCCACTTCCTTGTGAGGGTGAAGCAAAGACCTGTGCAAGCATATTAGCAGTAAGAGATGTGAGATTTTATGAATATAAACCTAAGAAGGATAGATGCACTCACTTGATGGCTTGCACTCTTTCTTGATTCCTCCCGAGCCAACTCTCAAGTCCTTGATGTCTCTTAGTTTTTTTTCTCTTTGGCGAAGACCTAGCACTGTTTTTTGTTTCTCTGAGTTGTTGTGTAAGCTCCTTGATGGTCTCCTTGCTGCCTTCAACCTATTGTGAATGCACAACTTTCTCGTGTAAGCAGACATTCTCGTTGTATACAATAACTCTTTCTTGTTTTACAGAACGTCATTTCTTGCAACCAACTGCAAGAAATGATGTTAGTGTAGCCATACAAACCATGGTGGCCATATCCGACATAGTTCCCTAAGGATGTAGTATCCTTAAAAGGTGGAGTGGAGTTTGTGACGGGATGCTTTGGATACATTCTTCCGTCTATCCAAAGGTCCATATTTTTCATGCCGTGTGATCTTAAGTTCTCCTTTGAAGCTTCGGATAGCATCTGCTTTTTTTTTTTCTTGCAGAGGGGTTCATACTCTTGTTAGAGACCTATTTGCATGTGATATACATCTCTCCTATTCCTCATAGAAGTTCTTCGTGGAGAAGCTACAAGTGTCAACTGAGACATGACTTATCAAAACTGTGTGCCGAAGGAGGTGGGGTCGATAGAAGAATGGCAATTTGAATATCGCGCGTGCGTGAGAGAACAGAGGAGGGAATGGGGGGAAAGAAGGAGGCAAGGAAATAGATCTTAGTTTTTAAAAATGCACAAGATTGAGATATTTGGCATTGAATTCAATAGCCGTCGCGCATATTGAAGTGTTATCATGACTAGAATACTTTTTGGGTTTTTTAATAAACATACCTTGCATGAATAAGATATCTAGATTTTAGAAAGCATGTATGAAAAAGGGTTAAAATGAATTTTCTATTATCTCTCTCTACGCTGACATGGCATTTCTTAATTACAAGGCCCAAATTTGGGTTCAAACTTTTCCTAATGATAGTTTTGGTGGCAACTGTTTGATCAAATGGTTGTCTTTTGTATATTGTTGAGCAGTGTTGCTCTTGTGGACAATGCATTTACACTCTGTGTGGGCTGATGTATAGACTCATTTTCTGCTCAGTTATGGCATCTTGTAGTGATAGTTTGTTATTGGATACACAAATTGGTATATCAAGCAGATCTCAAAGGTGCAAATATGTGGTTTGTTGGCATTGTGGCAGACTAAGGCACATGAGAAGACACTGTTTTAGGAATTGAGATAGCAAAGGATTCCATTGGTTGGTACTCGCCTTGATACCTTGAAGAGATATGTTAATGTTTTTTCTGCTAAAACAATAGGGAGGGAGGAGGGAGAGGAGAGGGAGGAATAGGAGAGAACAAAGGGCTTTTTTGGGAGGGAGGGGAAGGAATATTGAAAATGTGGACTTAGTGAGCGTAAGTATAAAAAAAAGGTCCCAAATGGTTTTTTTAATATGCATATATGTTGAGGGGAATTTCTAGGTCAAAAATAGGTGAAAATAATTTTTTTGGAATCCAAAAAATTCATTTTTTGGCCTTAGTTACGCACGGTTCTTGATGATGTGCCAAAAGAAAGAGAAAAGAGGGAATAGTTAATGCCACACTCCTTTTTCCCCTTCACTTTCAATAAGCTAGTGAGAGAAAGGGACCTCCTCAATCCACATCCTACATGGGCCTTAAAAAAGGCTAGAAAAGCCTATTAAAAACTAGCTTCTTGAATGCCCTTGTCTCCTTAACCCTCCACAACATTAACTTTAATCCCTTAAAACTAGGCTTTCTTACAAGGCCCATGTAAAGTCTATATTTTTCCTAATGTTGATCCGACTTGTTTCAAGTATAGATAATCGTTTCTCCAGTCTTAGATCAATTGTATCTGTCTTAGGAAAGGTGGTCCCAAAATTAACTCATAATTTTTTTTCTTTTGAAATTTACAATGGCAAATGTATGTTCATAGTCAATTCCACACAAACTAACTATCATGTTTTCTAACAATTCCATTGGTCGTTCAATGTGCCCATCTGCCAATTGCAATTTCATTCTTGTTTGCTTGATTGCCTGTTTGCTTGATTGCTTGATTGCTTGTTTTTTCCAAGCTTTCTAGGCTGCTTTTGTAGCTATGGCAATGCTAGCTCCACTGTCTAGTACAGCCATGGTTTTGACATCCTTATATTCCACCAAAAGAGTTGTGTTTCCTTCGTTGCCCTCGCAATAATCTTTCACTTTGTTCATCGGAACGATTTGACAAGTCTACTTTGAGATTCTTCTAAGCATAAATCTTTGGCTAATTCCTTTGTTAATCCTATTATTTCCACTTTCTCTAAAGTGTTTTGCAGATCTTTCCATAGATGTGGTCTGATCGCCTACAATTCTCCCAATGTTATGGTGCATTGAATAGGTGTTGACATGATAGAGTAAAGGTTATCCACATCTAAAGTCTGCTTTTCCCGATTCAATTTCATTGTTTTGCATACCAAGGATATCTCCCAAGTATGAGGGTAAGGTATTAAGTGTTTGGGCATTTGAAAAGTTTGACTTCCCCAATCTCAAAACAGAGAATGCCCATCCAATACCATGGGTAGTTGGTCTGACCAAATTCTTCACGGCTGGAGCTGACTTTAGAGTCAAACTTCCTCATTTGCCTCCCTAACTCTTTCCCACAAGTGATTTGTCCAATCTCCATTCACTAAGGGGATTCCTTCTAGCCCGTCCTCATTGTTTAGTACTATGGTTTTAGGTTTATCAGTTTCAAATAAAGAATCTCTCAATAACTTATTGTCTTTTGTTTCCACCTACTCTCGTTCTGCCCAATAGTTTTCAATTTTGATTTTTGTGCTTCTTCTACCTAGTTTGCACTAAGTTTTTGTAAGTTTCTATCTTCATTGCTTCCATGTCAGGTGTTGGGTAGTTTTTCCATTTACTTTTCATTATCTGACTTGATTTTAAGCCCGTCGCTTGAGCAACTTCTATTGCATCAATGGGTTCATAAATTTTGTCTATAACACTGAGACTCTCGATTTTGGCTTTGGTTCTTTGAGCCCAATCGACATTGACTTCATTCATGGTTGTCAATAGACTGGTTCTACCATGGTGGATTGCGATTGAGTGTACCACTCTTCCTCAGCTACCACAGTTGATAAACCAGCCTCATTATAGGGCATGACCAGTATTATGGCCTACTTTTCCACTTGTCCTTCAGGATGCATATACTTGATAGCTATTGCATTGTTTCCTAGCAAGGGTGGTTGTTGACCCCTAGCACACATTGTTGCCTCTCCATAGCCATGGGTGTCTTTTGCACGTGCCCCATGCTAGGTGGATACCTATACATAGGTTATCTTTGTTGTCTCATACGCACATAGTGGACATATTGTATTTTAGTCAATAATATCACTCATTAGTCTCATGCTTTGTCCATTTTCCTTCAATGGCACACCGCTTAGATGGCCTTGTTGGTCCCATGGGTTGCCCTTGCGGTGGACTTTGTCTCGACGCTCTTAGTGGCATCCTCTGCATATTGGTCATCTTGTCATTCATATGTTTGAGTGTATCCTCTATGGCATTCATTGGAGCTACCACAACAGGTCCATATGTGCTAGCATATTAGATGTGGTTTGCTCCCTCTGTGTATCCTTAACAATGCTCTCTTCACTGAAAATTTTGTAGTTGCCCCCCAAGTCTATGGCATCTAAGATGCATGCTTTTAGGGTAGTGTACATCTTGATATACAATATAGCATTTAACTCTTTATTGAGTAAGCCTTCTAAGAACAATGAGACAAGACTCTCCTCAGTTGGAATTTCCCACTTTAGACATCTACCGATGTACTACCTCATTCTACTTACGCAATCCCTTTCAAATTCTCCTTACTTTTGCATAAAGTTGTAGATTTGTGCTATTGTATTGTGCTTGGTTCCCATCTTTGAACTAGCACCAACAAACCTTTTAGCCAATGTTGGCAGATCTATAATGGATCCAAGAGATATGGTTTGGAACCATGTCAAAGCCTTACCTTTTAGTGTCATTCCAAGTTCTTTGAATTGAGCATGGAAGCCCGATATTTTTTTTCTCTCAGCACTTGTTGAAGCTAGCTAAATGTTCATATGGATCCCTAGATTCACTATATTTTTTATCCATTTTTTAAACTGAGTTGCTTTGACTCTTTGGTTATGATCAATGCCTTCTCTTTTGGCTAGTGGTACTTTGTCTAAGCTAGCTAAGTGTTCATATGGATCCCTAGATTCACTGTATTTTTTGATCCATTTTTTAAAATGAGTTGCTTTGACTCTTTGGTTATGATCAACGCCTTCTCTTTTGGCTAGTGGTACTTTGTCTAAGCTTTCAAACCAATTGCTTGGTAGTGGTGACTCGTTTGTTTGTCTTTTGGTCCTAGTATCACCCATTCTTCATCGATTTGTAGTGGTTTCTAATAAATGCTTAAACCTAAGCGAGGTTCCAATATCCAAATGCGTAGAAAAGGAAGACATTTATAAACTAGAGTCGGAGTAAGTGTTAGCACTTCTCCAACTATGGTCTCTAAAGGCCCCCCTTGTTTATACTCTCTCCAATAGACATTCTCCTCTCGGTTTCTTTGTTAAAACCTTGACTTTCTATTACATGCCCTGATCTAAGGTACATAAAGACACAAAATTCTCAATAAAATTGAATACTTGGCCTTTAGAACCAATACCAACCCTTTTCCATGTCACAATTCTAAACTGGCTCTTGACTCAACTTGATCTCAATCACTCCGATACAATCAACAGTACACAGGTCCGTCTATCAGCTACAAGTATATACAAGGAGGTCTGTTTAAAAATTTTCAATGTCAATTTTTTGAAAGTAGACAAAGGACCAATCTACAACCTTCAATTTCTCAAAACCCACTTTCTAGTGGCAAACAATGTCTAAATGACTTCAAATTTTTCAAGCTATATGTATGATAGACCTTCTATCCTTGGCAACCACAAAATGTCAAAATTGAACTCTTTGGAAAGTAGGAGATAATAAGCAAGCTTATTATCTACATCAATTCAAAAAAACATCTTTCCCCACCTTTATTGGTTCTTACTAGTCAAGTGTATGTTAAATAAGCTCCGAATAAGTTTTCATATGTTTTAAGAAAACTTAGCACAATTTCTCAACAGTTTCTGTGTTTGGCGATTTCTGATGCAATTTAAGTGGATATTCAAGTCAAAACTTTTCCAAATCACTTGAAACTTCACGCTTACACTCTATTAGCTAGATCCAATCTCCTTTGAAAACTTTTCAAAAAGTTGAATTTTCAAGGTAGGAGATAATAAACGCGCCTATTATCTCTCATGTCAAATTGAAGGATTTTTTTCACTTTTTTGACTTATGTTGAATATTCACACTATAAAGAAGTCACTTTTCAAGTTTCATGTTGTTTGATTCTGTTTTCAAATTTCTAGGCCAACTTTTGCGCTTTTAGATTTCAATGAGATATAAGTTAACTTACAACTCCAAATGGCTCAAACTTGAAATAGAGTCTAATTACACTATGTTCTAACCTGGGGTATTGTCAAATGCTGAAAATTTTGCATTTCAAGGTCCTAAGATAATTAGTGTGCTTATTATCTAGGTGTCCAGAGTTGCAAGTTTTTTTTAACTTTTTCAACTCACATACATAAAGCAAGGTATTTTAGGACTTTCCAAGAGATCTCATCAAATTCTATTTAGTTTTGGGTTTATTTATCTTCAATTACTTGTTGGTCAAGGATGGAAGTTATTTTGGCTCGAACATTGCACACAAATGAATTCAAAACTTTAAAAGCCTTTGCACAATTTTTATACTTCACTAGGACAAGATGAACTTGTCTAAAAAGTTCAATTTCAAGCGTTAAAAAAAATATATGCACTACAGGTTTGAGACAGTACTTATTTGGAATCTTTTTTGGAATCCTAATGTCATTCATGTCTCATACAACCTATTGTAAGTACTTTTTGTCAAAAAAATTCAAAATTGCATGCATACGTCACTAAAGAGATAATAATTTATTTATTTTACCACTTTTTGAAATTTGAAAAAAAAAAAAGAAACTGGTTGTGACTTACCAATGAGTTTCCACATCTTTTCCAAGACCAATTTTGATCAAAAATGTTGTTTTGTGGTATCTCGAGCTTACCTTATGAGTCCGAAACTTGAAAACTCTGAAATTTTGTAAAGCATTTCACTGACAATAATTGAGAGGGTGAGATACATAGGGAATCCATCTTGGTATCTACTTACTCTACTCTTAGTCAAATCATCACAAGGGTAGTGAAAAGTGTCCACCACCACTGACTTTTTTTTTCCTTCTAAAATAAGTGTCAGCTCTCAAACTTTGACATAGTCTAAATCATCAACCACTTGAAAACAACCTAATCTAAATCTAAAAGGTCCTCAGCAAAAACAACTTCTCCCAAGATATCTCCCCTACACAGTTGAAGTAGACGCACTTCAACCATGCGGTTTCTAAAATATGATATTTGACTCTAAGTGAACCTAGAGGAAGTTTGGACAATAATATCTGAGTATTAAGGTTTTCCTTAGTTTAGGGCACTTTGTCACCGATAATGTCACCAAAATGTAAGCTCATTGGTTGCCAAGCCTCTCTATCTTATTATAATGATAGTGAGAACCACATACATAAATGTTATACATTGGGACGTAATCGACATATTTAGCACATGGAGGCTACAAGAGGTTGTCACGCTCTTGAAAAACACATTCACTTCTTATCTACTCAAGCCTACACTCAATTGCATATCAAACATCAAAATATAACCGAAACATCCAGAAGTAACCCTCGATGATTCACCAAGCATACGAAGTCCAAACATGACCAAACTTATAGGACACTTAGGTAATGACTAAAGACACGTGCCTATGGCCTCAAATCACTTTTTTGATCACTTGCCAATGATCACTTACCAAAATTGCGCTTATTATCTACTGGACGAATTTGACGTAATTATTTTTTGTTTAGAATGCACTCTATAGCTTAGCAATGTTTGCCTAATACTCTTCTTGTGCATAAAATGTGATTTGGATACATAAAACTTGAGCTATGAACAGATTAAGAAGAGAATTATAAGCTACAACAAAACCACAAACTCGTCGTGAGAAACTTACGATGTTCGTAGAGCTTTCACTTGCGAATGCAATGTAACAAACGGCACTCTAAACACACTTTTCGCAAAAGACTTACGAATTCAAGAAGAAAGAGAAAAATTACACAGTGCTTAGAGACTGTACGTGCGCTTATTATCCACAAACCTTATAGAAGGGGTTTTTTACATACGTTGACTTTTATACCTTACCTTAGCCAAAGGTTTCAAAATGTGAACGGACTCAAATTTGGATAAGTAGAGGATAGAGATCATGTAGGAATAATTACAAACTGGAAGCTCTTGGCCTCGATTACCAATTACATTCTCGAAATAATAATCAAAATTAATCTTTGGACATAACTGGGTTTTTATATCAAAATTGATGGAAATTACAAAATTGGACTCAAGAATGTGTTGTGTTAGCTTGCTACTAATAGCACCAATAGGTGATAAAAATCTAGTATATGACCTTTATGCCCAACATAAAGTCTTATTCTTACACTTTCCATGACATTAATGAATGATGATCGTGAAGGCACATCCACACTTCTTTGTTGTGCACATCTTGTGTGATCGTGGCCCACTTTTCGTGCCTCGCCTTAGCGATGATACACAAGTTGAATGGAGCCGCTTGAGGATGACTGCCACTTTACCAATCTAGCCTTGTGCTCGATAGCAATAGTCCTTGTCACATGCTAAACATCATCCATTGGTACCATATGTTCAACAACACCATTCTTGCAAGCCCAACCACCACGCCCCCCCCCCCCCCCCCCCCCCCCCCCCCCCCCCCCGCCCCAAACGCAAAACACACACACACACAATAGTAATGCACGAGTTTTATCATGAAACTTTACTATTTGCCAAATCAAATGGTGCTTAGAAACACGCTAAAAACAAGATTATGTTAAACTAGACTAAATTATGTGGCGAAAGATCATAAAGTTAGTTCTATAGAGACCTTAAAAAGAAAGAGGGGTGCATGCAAATAAGTGAAAGATTGAAGATGAGTATGTGCCATGTTTGAAGCCAAAATAGGGCACCCACCACTTTCTAGCGATGCCCTTCTTAAGTGTGCAAACCCTTCACTTGCATTGGCATGGCCTCATTCAAGGAGATTGATTGATCGCTCAACCTTAAAATGTTATTGCTTTCAAACACATAGTTGACAATCCTTAAGTGAATGAGCTTTACATTGATTTCTGTTTTCTGTTCTTCCTCTTTGATGAGAAGAAATGAGCATCAACTGGTCGGTGCAATCCAATGGATGATGAAATGGTTCAATGTTGCACCTTGGCCTTGAAAATGCTCTTACATCTTTAGGTTTGAGGTTTAGCATCAACAAACCTTAAAAGTGATAATACTGGTTTCAAGTTAATATCTCTATTTAGAGAATGTTTTCTATTATAGGCACAAAATGCATGGCACCCTAGTACCTAGACGTAGCCACAAATTACACCCTAGCATCTTATATTTTGTTCTTAAATCCCATGCTTCAATATAGCATGCCCTCTATCATGCCAACAAACATTTGGTGTCCAATTTAGACAATGAGGTCCCTATGTTGACATCTACCCATTTCGTAAGAGGCAATGTCAGAAGTAAGAATTGGTATGAAAGAGGTGTCTTTACTATCTTCTCTACTAGAAGCACACCATTTTTGGACCTACAAACCATCAAACCCCATTGTGCAAAATTTGACTGCCCATCACAAAAAATAGGCTCAGCGCTTGTGATATAAAAGAGCAACTCCCATTGTCAGAAGCATTGAATATTTTAGCATTTGATTTCATCATAAGATAATGCACTTCATAAGCTCGATGATCGCTACCTATCACAAGACTGCCCTTCCAATTTGAAGTGAACTTCATCTTGCTGGCCTTTGGAAAGCAAGATGTACACAAATGTATTGTCACCATGAGGAAGAACATACAAAACAGCCCCAATAACCAGCCCCAATAACCGCAAAACATACAGTTTTGCGCGATATTTACAGAACGTTATGCTGGTTTGCACACTGACAAAGATGGGCTGAGGTTTATTGTCAAAGACATGGCGGAGCAAGCCATCATTGCTTGCTATTGTTCTTGATTTCAGGTCTGGCTGTCAGAGAGAGAGAGAGAGAGAGAGAGAGAGAGAGAGAGAGAATCCACTGCAGAGCTTTCTCTGCGGCTCACGGTCAGAGGAACCGCGCATTAGTGAGGAATGTCTGTATCGATTGTAGGCTGGGTATGCTGGTGTTCGCAACTGCCGTCAATCCTTGCCCTGCACAAGCCAGCAAAAAAATGAGAGAAGAGAGAGAGAGAGAGAGAGAGAGAGAGAGAGAGAGAGCCAAGTGATGCTGTTTTACACAATAACACACAGCACTTAAGTAGTATTAAGATGAAATGGGCATCCAAAATAAAATGAGGCTAACCTTTCCAAAATAAATTTTCCTTCTTTGTATTTTTGAGAATCTTCATATGCGGTTTCCTGTTTGAAGTTAACAATGCAGAAAATGAAAGTAAGAAGATGGCAATATGCTCGTTTTCAAACAAGGACACAATTTATCAGGAAGGGTTATTTCAACTCTTACATATCTCCACCCTACATTTTGATTGCAATATACACAATAAATATCTGCCACTACATGCATCCCAGTTGTCATCATCCGTTCTTCATAGTCACCGACAATCACATTCACTCTGCAACATACAACAGAAAAACACAGAAGATGAGATTGCAGATATTCTTACATGCTTGAAAACAGCTTCCGTTCAAAAAAAGTCAAAAGTTTTGGCGGGTAAACCCCCTCTCAATATGCTTTTCATGCATATTTTGTGTATGCATATAGATGTCCCAACATTGGACACTCTTTTGCGTTCCACCCATGCACTCAGATTGCAGGATGACTCAAACCATATTAACTTAACTTTTTTTCCCCCCGAAAATAAGATCCTTAATAAAACTGCCCATAGGGCTACAAACCACCTCTACTAGAGAGAGGCCTACATCAAAAGCATGGGGAGACTCTCGCAGTGAGTAAACAAGATATGTACAATGAGGCTAAATCACAAAATGGGAGGAGGAAAGAGCCACACAGGTGGCCGATAGTGCCATCTGGGCACATCCTGGACCATGGTGAAGAAGGGCCTTGGGCGCTAGAGTCGCACGAAAGCCTCTCTGCGCTCCCGCGCAGTCGGAGCTGCCCTGAAGCCTCTCAAACTGACCCCTGAGAGTATGGATCAACTCCAGCCAAAAGCGACAAACGGTCTCTGCCGGTGGGTAAGGGTGAGCCACGAAGATGCGGAAGCAACGGGTCCGCCAAATGAGCCAGAGTATCAGGCCATAGACGCGCTCCCAACACACCTCTGTCACTGCACCACTCTTGGGGGGCAAGCTCTGTAGCACACGGAAGTGTAGGTCAACCCCCTTGGATCACTATCATCCTGGTGCTGGAAGATAGCTCAAACTGTAGCGCAGGGCCGGTGAGGGTGGACCAGGCTGCAGCAGCCCAAGTGTACTGTCGCACTGTGGAAAGAGCTTGCATCAGCCGAAGAACCCGAAGCCAACAAACCTGTTGTGCCATGAGGCAGTCCCACAGACAGTGACGCTGACTCTACAAAGGATGATCGCAAGCTGCACACGCTGCCGAAAGGCCACTATGTACCAACCAGCTCCCCACTGCTGTAGCTCTGTGTGCAAGTAGCCACTGGCACAAAGTGACTCGCCTCGGCTGTCTGGAGTCCCACAACCGCTCCCAAAAGCCTGACGAGAACTCGGCTATGCGACCCTCCTCTTGCCAATGAAGTGTTGCAACAGGACGAGCCTCTCTCCGTTCTGGCAGTATGTGACGCCCAATCGAACAGTGTACTGAAAGAAAGGGATCCCAAGGTGGTCGGCTGAAGAGGAGTCTCTCCAAAACCACTCTCCAAGGTGCCACTGCACTCGTGCCAGAGGGCAGCTCTCCCAAGCTCAAAGCCTCCAGTGGCCTGTCTCAAGGTCTGCTGGGTCAGAATCTGTTACACAAGTCCTCCCACAGATGCCACTACTCGTATCCTCTGAAAATAGCACTCAGCAACCTGTGTAGCCTTTATTAAGACTCTGTGTAGTCGACCCTCATCCTGGATCTCGAAGAACATGGGGGGTCGGACTCCGAGCAAGCACGAACTGCAATGAGGACCTCTAGTCGTGTGAAGGCCCCCATCCATCTGGGAGCTGTTGTCTCTGGGGAGGTGAGCCAATCAGCTGGTAAAGCCTTTGTAATGTCCTGGCACATGCTTTGCACCCCTCTCATGCCCTGTAGCTGGATGCTTTGTACCTCCTCTGGCAAACTTGAAAACAGAAGCCAACTAGAGTGCGGGCTCGGCCCTCTACCATGGGACCCCAAGAAACATGAGGCCTACTACCAACCAAGTGGCCTCTCCGAGTGCTAACCATGGGGTTCCAAACAAGGGACTATCTCAAGCACTCCTCCGTGCAAGTGGGTCGGTGCTGCTCCAGGCTGCTCCCAAGAGCGAAGTAGGCTCGCAGCAAATAGATCCTCTAGTCTCCTGCTCAAACCAACTCTACGCATCTTTGTAAAAATCCACCTGATGGAAGGGCTCCAAGGGCCTCCTGCATGAGGCACTTGAGCTCTAAGCCGCTGATGCAACAACTCCTTCTAGGGCTCCTCCCCTGGAAGGAGTCCTCTGAAGGGCTCTGCTCTACTGTGCTGTGTAAGGTGCAACGGAAGTGAATGTTGAACTTTGCTCAAGATGAGTGCTCTGAACTATGCTCAAGGGTTCCTTTTACTTACAGAAGGGAGAGCCTTTCGTTCCTTTAATGAGAGAGTGCAAATGATCATAAACAAAGTGAATGATACTGTGAATGAAGGTGCTGAGATTGAGAGAGAGAGAGAGAGGAATACGAGACCAGAATGTTGTCAAACCCTCCTCCAAGAGCCCCACTCTCTATGGCCAGAGAGGTCTATGCTATCGATTGCACAAATCTGGTACAATGGTCTCAATGTCGACGACAATAATGACGGCGACGAGACGGGCTGAAATCTGCAAATCTGCTATCTGCTGAATTCTGGCACTGTGTCGGCGTGGACGGCAATGGCGACGATGCGACGACGATGCGCTGAAAACGCAGATGCTGAAATCTGTGAACAGCGGGCTGAAACTGAAAAGGCTGGTTGACCTGAACGCGCGGCGAGGAACTGCTGCGGGAAGGTGAGATCTGCAAGGTTAGGGGCTGTACCTGCGGAGTAAAGTGCTGAAAACTGAAAAACGCTGACGTGCTTGGGCTGAATTATCGCCGGGAACTGCAAATCGCTAAGTGGTGCTGCAAACTAGAAACGCTAGGTAGTTGTAGCAAAAACGCTATGCTGCTTTGCATTCTGTAATCTGAAAACACTGGTCACTCTGTAGCAAAACGCCAAGGCTGATCTGCAACAGAAAACGCTGGCTGGTCTTGATGGCTGAAAAACGCTAGGTAATCCTACCGGTCTTGCTGTGAAGGTGAACTGCAAGTGTAGATACTTCTTCTGCCTCTTCTGCCAGAAAGTGCTAGCGCTAGGTTTCTTTTATAGAGCTTAGCAAACTTGCCCTACCCAATTTCCCGACAAAGCCACTTATTAATAATAAATCTGTAAAATGCTCATGATGGATCCGGACTGTAATAACGATGATCATCCTGTGTGCAACCAAAGGATATGCAACTATTGTAAGTGCCTGGACATGCACGGCCTGCGCACACGCTCACAAAGGTGCCAGAACACTTCCTAAGCTGACCTGAACCCTGGACCTGAAGTAGCTTGTCCACATGCACATAGGGTTAGATGTGCACGTGACATGCTGGGTCTATGATCTCCAGCCCCCCCTGAGAACATGGTTGTGATGAGCTGCCAGGCTACTTTGGCCCGGGCTAACCGAGTGTCGCGCCTTGACCAAAGAAAGTTCCTGATCAGCCTCTCTAAATGGCTGATACAAGAGCTCGAGAAGATCGAGCAAGAAGTTATTAGAGTTACACCACCGTTGCTTCGCCATTTTGTACGGCTAGTGATTGTCTCGGGTTGGCCACCCATCACACATTATGTAGATTGCATGGACAGACACTTTTAGCACGTGTTCGGTCGGTCATTTTCTGAGCTTGGCTGGGTGCACACATTTTTAGCTACTTTTTGGGCTTTTATGTTTTTTGCACCAGTTACACATTTTTGCCCTACCTCAACCTAAGATTCTATAAATAGAATGCTTAGGGTCTTGTAGTCATATAGATTGTGTATTGAGAGCATCATTTGCAGAGCACTTGCGTTCTCTCTCTCTCTCTCTCTCTCTCTCTCTCTCTCTCTCTCTCTCTCTCTCTCTCTCTCTCTCTCTCTCTCTCTCTCTCTCTCTCTCTCTCCAACGTTTTCGACGCGAGTGGCTCACACTCTTTCCGTTGCTCACTCTCACATGGTATCAGTCGCCAACAACGGAGAATCTTGATTGATCTCTCCTCCTGAGGCTAGCGCTACCACTTCTACCGGTTTCCATCGCGGCGGAACTCCAAAACGTTGACTAGCGTTTTTCAGCCCTAGCGTTTTCTGCAAGAACAGCAACGTTTTTGCATCTATAGCCTTGATCTGCAATTTTCTCCCTAGCGCTTCCCTACTGCATCAGAATCGCACCAAACCAGTACCAACATCTGCTGGCGTTTTTACAAACCCTAGCGTTTTTGGACAGAACTGCGTTTTACAGACCTTGTTGCGTTTTTCCGTGCTTTGCTGGCGTTTTTTTGGTGATTTCCGGTGTTTTTCACAAAACGTTTATCTTGTGCACCTACGGGAGTGGCCAAGGAACACCCAGGAGTCTTCTACATTGCCTAGAACTTGCAGATCTACACCTTGGACAAGTATCTACACCCAACACCATTTTTAGTAATTATTACTTCCTGTTTTTTTCTTTGTTTTCAGCCCCTCGACGGCTGAAAGATGAGAGACCCCTCTCCTCTGACAGCACCCTTGGCAGCGTTTTTTGGACGGACAGCACGCTGAATTTTTACCTCTTGTGCAGTATAACCATCCCTTGCTTGTCAGGACACCATCCGGTGGTTGTCCGTGCGGTTATTTTGGATTGCTACAGCCTCGGGAACACTACCTTCATCGACAACTTGCGATCTTATCGATCTACCTATGGGACTTCTCTCTGAGCACGCGACATGTCGACTCCGAAGCAGAAGGGACAACAACAACAGTCCCAGAAGGGGGCCACTACGTCTTTTGCAACTACGGTCACTTCCACTTCTGCGACTACGGTCACTTCTGCCAACGCTACATCCAACAATTATGCCCTCACCCAGTTTGTTGAGGAGAAGAAGTTCGATTTACACAACTATTCTGTGTGGAGGACACGAGTCCGCACAATTATTGCCTACCATCAACTCTGGGAATGGTTGAATGATTTCACCCATTAGGCTACTCAGCCTTCCCTTGCCACCGCCACTCAAGCCCAGATCGACGAGTGGGTGGATCGGGACATACGAGTCTTCACCTTTCTTATGATGAACCTCTCGGACCGCATCACAAAGGAAGTTTCCAAAAAGGAACATGCATATCCATTGTGGAGACGGATTCTTGACCAGTTTGAGAAAACCTCGCTTGCGAGACAGATCACACTTGAACGGGAGTTGTATAACCTCGAGTTCAAGGATTACAACTCACTTGATGGGTTGACCCGGCGCATGCGGGAACTCTGGGACGACCTTGTCTCTGCCGTAGGTGACATCACCTCGGCACACATGGCTGGTCTCTTACTATTCAAGTTTCCCCCACGCTTTGATCCCTATTTTCAGAGTTTGCTCACATCTGGACGTACCTCCTTTCCCACTTGGGACGAGATTCTCCCTTCCCTTAGACAGATTGAGGGGCACTCCGCATTCCGAGCCGGAGGTGCTGTTGATGCAGAAGGAGCTTTGATAACTCAAGGAGGTAACAAAAAAGGTAAAGGTAAGAAGAAGAAGAAGAAGAGCAAGGACATCGAATGTTCCATTGCCACAAGAAAGGGCACAGAGAATCAGAATGCAGAAAGAAGAAGCGTGACGAGGCCAACATAGAGAAACAAACAGCCTCGACTGCAGTTGTAGCCTCTCACGAGAGGGCGGGGACCGCTCTTGCTACATCGCAGTCAGGTACTTGGGTTGTTGACAGTGGAGCCATCACTCACATGACTCCCCAACACTCATGGTTTAGCTCTCTCAGGGAAACTCACGGGCAGACTGTCACTATGGGTGACAACCATGAGATTCCAGTGGCTGGCACAGGCCAGATTACCCTCTTTCGTTCTACCTCAGACTCGAAGTTCAGTTCAGTGGAGGCGCTTTACGTTCCGAACATGGCCTTCAACCTCCTCTCTATGTCGAGTTTGGACTCAAGTTTGGACTCTCAAGGAGCTGACATACACTTTAGAAGTTGCACAGTCACCATTTCTGATTCTACGACAGGTACTATCCTTGCGCGCGATGAGCGCGATGGCTCCCTATACCGCTCACTGCTCTTCTGTCTAGGACCACAGAGTAGTCTTCTCTATGGCATGCACGATTTGGACATCTATGTTATCAGCAGCTTCAGCAGGCTCAGCAGGCTGCTAGGACCTCTATGATAGCAATACGCTCCTCATAAGGCGTATGCGAGGCTTGCCAGATGGGCAAGCAACACAGGGTTGCCTTTCCGAAGCAGGCTGTTATGTCCCGCTCTTAGGAGAGGGGATCTAGCCCAGACGCCGTCGAGATGGGCGTCCAGTGTCCGGGCGAACGTAGTGTGAACCTGGTCAGTGTGGCCGGTCATTATTATAAAAGGGAGGCCAAGGCCTCATTTGCAGTTATCGACCCCCACTACCAAGTGCCAGTGGTTAGCCCATGAGGCTAGGAGTGCGCGAGGTCACCTCGAGGAGGTGAGGCCGGGTGGTATGGGACGCTCGGTCTTACAGGTGCACGCCTGCGTCCTCGGACGCTGGCCCCAGCACGGGGGAGCTGCCGGATGGTGGCTATGGTCGAGTGGTTCGTCCGACACGTGTCTATAGGCGGTCCGTGTAGCCAGGAGATCCACTCTCTACATTCGTTTCATGGTATCAAGGCCGGCTTGGCTGCACGAAGAACTATGTGCACACCTACGGGCTGGTTAGAGTCGGATAATCACTGTTTTGTGTAATTTTTGATGAAATAATTACTCAATTGATCATTTCCTTCTCATGAGCTTGTATGCAAGTGATACATTGCTGAGTTTTACTGATTTTGTGATGAAAATCAGGCTTTCACTGATATATTTGCTGATTTTAATTGGCAAATTATTCATTTTGAGTACTCTGTTAATGCTTCTACTGGTTTTTGTATTAAAACCAGACTTTACAAAGGGAAAAAAGAGAGAGAGCGTAGGTCAATCTCTGTAAACTCAGAGAGAGAGAGAGAGAGAGAGAGAGAGAGAGAGAGAGAGAGAGAGAGAGAGAGAGAGATTTACCTCTCTTCTGCTTGTGCAGTTTGAGCCTACAGGGGAGGTACAGGGGACAGCGAGTGAGAGGATGCATTGCTCCTCCACGCTGGCTCCGAATTGGCACATCTTTTGCGTGTTGGGCACGAGCAGACACGCGTGGTCTGCTACCTCCTTTCTCTCCACGCGGCAACTTACGGCTAAGTTTCTTTTTTTTACGTTGTATCTACCTAGCGTTGGATTCTTTTTTTTACACTGAGTGCCTTGACTCATTGAGTATTGTTTTTTTTAAGTAGACAGGCCCTTTTATGTGTGGGCACCTTAAATTTTTTAAAGGTCAGTATGAAACCTGCAAGCTATTAAAAAAAGCACCTTAGATTTTTTAAAGGTCGGTATGAAACTTGCAGGCTATTAAAAAAAACCACTTACAGAGAATGAGTTTTTGCAGAAGAACTTAGTTTTCAGCCCTCTACTTATCTCTCCCGCCGCTCCTCTCTCTCACCTGCTCGCACTCCCGCGCTCCCGCCACCACCTGCTTGCCTGCGGATGCTCACGCCGACGCGTAGAGCTCCTCGAAGTTCAACCTTTCGCGATTGAAAAGTGCAAAAAAGGCCCAATTTTGCGTGAAACTTCCAGTTTTTCACAGACTTCGCCATGGATTCCTCCAACTCGGATGTGCAACATGACGATGCGCCAGGTAATGTTCGAATTCCATTCAGGCATGCTCTCTACACATGGATTACAAGTACTTTCAAGAGCTTCGACCAGCGTGTTACCACTCTCAAAAACGCGAACGTTCAGACGAACCTTCGCTTGGCCTCTCTCGAAGGGGTTGTGCAAGGGCTAAGGGCTTAGTTCCGGACTTACCGCTCTAGAAAATATGGCTCAGTCGACTACGCGAATTTCCGAGGGTGAAACCCATCTCCAGCAATTGCGTCCGCAATTGCTGCTTTTGGGCGTTCATCACAGGGTGGTCCAACTGCCACAATTCCGTACAAAACTACAAATTTCTCAGGAGAGGAGAAAGAGTGTACGGAATTGGCTGTAAATAACTGGCTGCATCAGTGGACCAAGTATTTTGACCTTCATCAGGAGTATGATGAACGAAGGATTCAGACGATTCCTCTCTATCTACACAGTAAGGCGCTTACCTGGTGGTGCGACATGACAAAGAAGCCTACGACGTGGGTTGACTTCTATGTGAAATGCAAGAGGGATTTCGCCAAAATGGATCCTTTGAAAGCTTACGACAAAATGCAGAGTCTTTCGATGAAAGCTTTGTCTTTTGATAAGTACACCATGGCTTCAAAGAAGCGCTCATCTTGTGCAAGGTGGATTCCACGCACGTTGTGCACATGTACTTGCTGGGACTACATGAAGATTACCGTGGGGCCTTAATCAAGGACAAAGCCACGACTGACGTCGAGGATGCAATGGCAAAGGCCTGGACATTTGATAAATGGAGCGAATTATGAGAAGAAAAGAACTTTAGACCATCAATCCGGTGAGGGCGCTTCGAGAAAGCGACCCCGATTCCAGCATAAGTCCAAATCACCGCCGAGATCTTCTCAAGAGAAGAAGAAAGCCAAAATGCTTCAGTTGTTGATGCAGTGAAGAAGAGGGCTTGCTTCGGATGTGGCCAGACGGGTCACCAAGTCAAGGATTGCCCCAAGAAGAAGACAAAGAAACCGCAAGGTCGTCCTTCGGTTCAGATTCACGAGATCTCAGGTAACTTTGATGTCATTCAAGTTGAAATCCATCATTTAGAGCACAGTTCATGCACTAACTGTACTTTTAGCACCAAAGTGTTTGATAAGCACGATTTTCTCCGTTTCCCCGGGAAGATCAATGGTCACGACGTGACCGTACTCCTTGATAATGAAAGCTCACACAATTTTGTGGATGCAAAATTGGTGCAGAAACTGAGCCTGCGAACATGGGACAGTGACCATGAGTATCGCGTGAAGATGGTTTGTGGCGAGGACACGGATGTATGGAATCGGATGGTTCCAGATTTGTCGCTCGAGCTAGCTGATTACAAAGAAAACCTGGATTTCCACATCATGCACCTAGATAGAGCAGATGTTATTTAAGGAATTCCATGGTTTTATGATAAACAAGACTCATTGTATATAGACTACGTAAATGAGTCTTACAAGATGGCAAGCGAGTTTTTTCGAGCGACAAAAGAAACGAGTGAGTCCTTCCGTAAAGTTAGTTGTGAATTGGAGAGATTTTCAAAAGTGATAAGGGAAAAGAGATGGTAGTAGAGTATGACAAAGAAGTAGAGATGGTAGTATAGTATGACAAAGTAGTAGAGATGGTCCTATGTCTAAGTGTAAGTGGCTATCATCCCCCTCATCCACACATGGAGCCACCTCGCACACTATGTGAAAAGGCACAAGCTTCAAAGTACCCTTGAGTTTGTGGAAATTCTCAAAATACCCCTCAAATTTCAAAAATTCCCAATATACCCTTGCATCATTTTGGGATGTATTTGCCCCAATTTTTACATAGTCTAAAGTTTATGACAATGGAAATCTATTTTAGTGTCTTAGAAGAAATTATTCACCAATAAGCTCACCACCAATAGAGGCATCTGCATCAAAAAATGATGAACGACTTCATCTAAAGAGGCCTCAATGCCATTTAAAATCCTGAATCTATCACCTTTTATTGAGGAGAATCAATCATCCTATGAAGTGTTGCAAAAGAAAAGATTTTAAAGATGTTTGCAGTTAATCAATGCTATTTTGGGAATTTCGGTAAAATTGAAGTTCATTTTGGGAATTTTTTGCCAAATGTGAGGGATTCATTGGGAATTTTTTTAATTTGAGGGGTATTTTGGGTTTTTATCCCCTATAAAGAAAGCTCCTAGGCATGTTGGCGATGTTGGACAGCTGATGTCGTGGACCTGTTTTGATAGGTGTCCATATTTTCGAATATGCCTAAGAGCTTTTTTCTAATATAAATGTGATCACTTGAATTTGCCATTAGTGATAGTGGCACCTACTCATGCTGGACCGGTCGACACCATCGTGGCTTGGTACGATGGTGCCTTGGTTTGGATTATGATCACTAAGGTCATATGAACGCATGCTTAAGTTGATAATGTTTAAAAATAAAAAGACCTTGGATCTGATTAGGAACCTGTTGGAACCAGTCCGGGCCGACGCGGACTGGTTTCGACATGTTTCACAAGAGGTAGAGACCGGTGTCGATGCCGCAAACATCCGTTGCCCTGTCCACAGTGAGCATTGCGCTCACTGCTCAGGTTCATCAATCGAGCTTGCTCACCATGGTTGCTATGGCCGCAGCTTCAGCTACATCATCCTCTACCTCGGCCATGGCTGTGAAATGCGCCTCTCCTCCTCCTGCATCCACCGCTACAACTACGCCTGCTAAATTAGGTTACTCACAGTGGCTCGTCCTACTGGGTCTCGTCTGCGCCCCCCTTCTGTTGCAACAGCAAGCGGCTATGGCGAAGGAAATTCCTCTCTTCGGCATCAGGAAAAGGGTAGAACAGGCAGAGAAAGAAGTTGTGAAGGAGGTGAAGGAGCTTGTCAAGGAAGGCGAACAGCTTGTGAAAGAAGGAGAGAAGGAGATCAGCGGTGTGGTTGCCCCAGCAGCGGTAGCAGTTGCATCAAAGCCCTCCATCAACAGCCCGCCCCCTGCCTACCAGGCCGCAGGCGTTGCGGGTGTTGAGCTTGTTGCTGTCCTCATTGCTTCCTCTGTTGTTACAGGTTTGGTCAGTGAATCATGAACCCTCTAATTTTTCATGTAGTCTGATCAACTCTATCATCTGTCAAGGGCTCACGACATTGAGTTTGTGCATATGTTCAGTTTTTCTTGTGCTTATATGCGTTGGTCTTCTTCCCAATATCATGTGTTATTGTGCGTAGCGATCTGTTAGCATGTGGGCAGTAGCAGGAACTTGTGTAAGCTGAGGAAGATTGCAAAGTGGGAGTGTCTTTCTATTTTATGTTGCAATGGTAGTCTTGGCGTGCATTCTTTTTCGGCCACCTGTGTATTGGATGGGCATGCCGCAAGGGATCACATGAGGGAGTGTTGTGTGTGTTATGAGTGACAAAATAGAAAGACTCTGGTAAAATTATTTACAAGTCTTGCTTGGAATCTCTGAATCACTTTTACTAATATTGTAACAACTCCTACAGTTGACAGACAATCCACTATCCTCCGCAAACCATGTAAGGCATCCAAATGGCGTTGCATTTTATCTAGGGAGTCAAAAATCAGCACAATATCATCAGCATATAGCAAAAAGTGGAATCCATGTTCCTGCTAGTTGTGCTCCTGTCACGTGACACATCCCACCATGTGTGTCCGTGGACAAGCTATAGCATAACAGGGTTCCGTCAGTCCAGTCAGTCTAGATTAGAAGTGATCTGGCACTTTTGTGAGTCTATTCGTAGACCGTGCATGCCCAATCACTTAGTATAGATGCATATCCTCTGGTTCCACACACCATGATCATAAGCATTCCCATCAGATCCATCAGAATCCTTCAAGGGAATTTTCCAGTGCATTTAGCCTATTTTACCTATTTTTGACATTTTTCACTTATTAATTTAAGTGATTTTTGTTGGAAAGTAGATAGGGCAAATTGGGTAAGAAAATATATAAGCAAACCAAGGTTAGCACTAAACAGCAGATGAGCAAGGAGAACGGCAGGCCACTGGCGACAGGTTCCCCCTCTCTCAGCAAGACTCCCGAATTCCCATTGGGCGATTTCCCCATGCAAGTATCCCTAGCGTTTTGCATCATCGCCAACAGCCACCTTTTTTTCCTTGGCGTTTTTCAGCAACCCAAGATCGCCGTAGCTTTCTGCACCTAGCGTTTCCAAAGCCAGTATCACCCGCAGTACCTTGGCGTTTCCAACATCAAATCGCAGCATAAGGGCAGCGCTTTCAGCACCAAAACGCAGCCACTATCAGCGTTTTTCCTCAGCCAAACCTGCGTTTTTCAGCAGCATAAAAACAGCCCCGAAATTCAGCGTTTCATTTGCAGCAGATTTCAGCCTTGAGCGTTTTTGGACAGCAGGTAAAGACATTCAGTTTTCAGCCCTATTGTCAGCCTCGCCATCCCCGTCGTCATCGTCGACATAGTTTAGACTTGCATCAGTTTCATGCATCATCATTGTACCAGTTTGTGCAATCAATCGTAGACCATTCTCGCCAACGAGAGTGGGGCCTTCGGAGGAGGGTTTTACAACAGTCTCTGGTGTCGTACTCTCTTCTCTCTCATCTCTCAGTCTCATACACTTGCACGCACAGTGTCCACTCACTTTGTTCGTGATCATTGCACTCTCTCATTAAAGGCGGAAGGCTCTCCCTTCCATAAGAACAAAAAGGAACCTTGAGCACATTATGGAGCACTCATCTTGAGAAAAAACAACATTCCTTCCACTGCACCTTACATTGGTATCAGAGCTTTGGCAGTGTTTTGTATCACTCAAGGAAAGAACCACAAGAATCACCAGGATTGTTTTTGCTTGTTGCGGTCACACGAACCCAAGTTCACTTGGGCGTGTCGATTCCTAATCGTGTTTTTGAAGAGTGACACGAATCTCAAGAAAGAAGGGCTTGTCCAGCCTCCCCTTGTGTCTCTTTCTCTCATTGAGAGCGGACCGTGCACTTAGCGACCGGCCACTCGACATGAGGTGGGAAAAAGCAACCTTGGTGTGAGCGCAAGGCCGCCCAGGGGTGCGCCTGCGGAAAAGAGTAGAACTTGGGTGAAGAGAAGATCCTTCTCAAACACGGTTTGCAAGCGAAAGAAAACCTCAAGAACCCAAGTCCCTCGTGGACTTAAGAACCAAAGATCATAGTGCATGGTCATCACCCGAAGCGGAATGGATACTTCGTATACAGGTGGTGAGCATGAGAGAGGCGATGAAGAGTTCGAGATTTTTCCGACCCTCCCCCTTCTCCATCTACGCCACAGTTGTACCGACTTCCATGGAGGTGATGGTCAAGTCGATGTTGGACATGATGGCCCAACAACAAGAAGCCAATCGCGAAGCAACTCGCCTTGCGATGGCACAACAAGAAGCAAATCGAATTGCGTTGGCACAACAAGAAGCAAATCGCATTGCTTAGAACGCGAGCGCGATGAACAAAACGAAAGAAAAGCACAAAGAAAGGAGGAACAGAAGCTCAAAGAGTGGCCTTGGAGGTCGAGCATGAGGCTCAAAGAGAACTACGCACTCAAGAATTGGTTCAACAAGTACTTGCCTCGAAGTCCAAACCAGCCAAAGATCGTGGTAGTTCTTCAAGTGGCGCAAGCCATGATGCGGATTCCAACAATCCAGTCACAGAGAAGTTGACTTTCAATAAGTATGATGGTAAGATGGATGCTACGGATATTCATTCTTGGTTACATCAATTTAATGCTTATTTTGCGACAACTAAGAAGACGGGAAATAGCAAAGTTTTGACGGTAGCCATGTACCTTGCCGGTGATGCCATCAATTGGTACCACGCATGGCAAGAGGCACAGTTAGCCACGCACCTAGAGGAAGCTGATGAATTCACGTCCCTGTCCTTCAGTTGGGCTGATTTCCAAGACAAGCTCAAGGCGCGGTTTATGCCTCCTCAGTACCTAGCACGATTGAAGGAAGATTGGCACAATCTCAAGCAACATGGTATGCCAGTCATGTCTTTTTCTAACCGTGTTTTGCAGCTCGGCACTCAATTACGCAAATCGGATGATGAGCACAAAGAGGCTTTCCTCTTTGGGTTAGACGAATACATCAAGTTTTATGTAGAAGTCTTTGACCCCGCGGATCTCAACAAGGCAGTAGCGATTGCTCTCTCCCAAGAGATGAAGCACAACAAGGGAAAGCCTAAGGAGAACAGGACCTCTCAGAATTCTCAGACCATGCAGAACGGTAAGAATGGTAAGAATGGTAATTCTTCTAGCCCTTCTTCCTCTAATTCCTCGGAAAAGAACTCTAACAATGAATCTAAGGGTAAAGCTAAAGCACCTACAAAACCTAAGCTAACCCCAGATGAAAAAGCTTCACAAGGAATTATAGGAGGATATATCACGGCTGAAGAACAAGTGATTTATGCTAAGGTAGATGTTTTCAATGTCACGTCAAGGGTCACATTAAGAAGGCTTGTCCTAAGGCAGCCCCACCTAAAGAACAAAAGGCACCCACAGCAAGCACAAGAACTATAAAACACCACCCTGAATCTTCTCATGACTCTGAATCTTCTCATGACTCTGAGACACATTGTTAGTCTCTTATGAAGTGTTATGATCATGTAAAGGGTCAGCGTTTTATCATATTGTTTGATCCAAGCAGTATGCATGATGTGATTAGTCCGTTTCTTGTTGAGAGAGCCCGCCTAGAGGTTAGTCAGAAATCTCCTCTCGAGGTTTTTGGCTTCATTCCTGGTATGGAATCTCTCATCACGAAGGAGTGCCTTGATGTGATGTTTACCGTTCAACAAGCTTCTTTCAGTAGGAAATTTCTTGTGTCTCCTCTCTCAGAATGTGATATAATTTTGGGCATAAGATGGTTTCGTGAACTCAACCCTCTCATTGATTGGGAGGCTAACACTCTCACTTTACATGCCAAAATTGACTCCCCCCTCATCATTCGTGCTGAGGAGGGCTTGCATTCTTCGCCTCTCATCTCTCATGTACAGGTAAAGCGTGAATTACGACAAGGAGCACAAGCGGCATTCATCTATGCTGCTCCAGTTTCCTAGAGCATTCAGGCTCCAGCTAAGTATTCAGATTTGTTTACCAAGTTTAAACATCTCTTTTTGCAGGATGATCTTCCACCTCGTCTCCCACCCGAGCGGCCGGAGGACCATCGCATCGAGCTTATGGAGGGGGCACAGCCTGTCAGTAAGGCTCCCTATCATTTGAACAAGTCACAGGAGGAAGAGTTAGAGCGACAACTCACGGAGTTGGTGGCTAGAGGATTCATACGCCCTAGTGTAAGTCCTTTTGCTGCCCCTATTTTGTTTATTTGCAAGAAGGATGGTTCGTCTCGTTTGTGTGTTGATTACAAGGCATTAAACAAGATGACCGTCAAGAACAAGTTTCCGATGCCTCGCATTGAGTATATGCTTGATAGGCTCAATGGGACAAAGGTCTTCAACAAGGTCGATCTCAAAAGTGGATACCATCAGGTACAGGTATTCAAAGGCGACATTTTCAAGACCGCTTTTCGCACCGAGCGAGGACAATGGGAGTATATTGTTATGCCTTTTGGATTGACAGGTGCCGTGGGTACATTTAATCGTCTCATGGTAGGTCATTGTGGCGATATGGTCGGTGTATGTGTGTTCATCTTTTTGGATGATAATCTCATTTTTTCTGCATCGTAGGAACAACATGAAAGAGATGTCAAAAGGGTACTAACTCGTTTGGATGAGTGTCAGTTGTACATTGCAGCTAAGAAGTCTGAATTTTTTCTTACTGAAGTCGCTTATCTTGGTTATATCATTTCTGCAAAAGGCGTCAAGCTAGATCCCGCGAAGGTGGAACAGGTTCGTAATTGGGATTTGCCCAAAACTGCATATGATGTGCGTTCTTTTCTTGGTTTATGTCAAGCATATAGTTCGCACATAGAGAATTTTGCACGCATTGCTGCACCTATGACTAATGTTTTAAAAGGGGTAAAGACTCGCCGTCAGCGCGTAGACTTGACCAAGGCAACCATTGAGGCTTTCGCAGCTCTCAAGGTTGCGGTGACAAAAGCACCGTGTCTTATCCTTGCCTCTTGGGATGATCCCTTTGAGGTATGGACGGATGCCATAGGCGTTGTGCTTCAGCAGTATGGTCGTCCTGTAGCTTTCCTTAGGCGAAAGCTTATTAGTGCGGAAAAGAATTATTCAGTTTATGATAAAGAACTTTTGTCTGTCATTCACTCTCTTAAGCATTGGAAGCATTTTCTTTATGGTAGAGAGTTTACAATTCGCACAGATCATCAAGCCCTCAAGTGGCTACAGTCTATGCCTAGTGCACATTGGAGTGATCGCCAAGCACGATGGTCACAATTTTTTGAGCAATTTGGAGGTTTGATTGAGTATGTGCCTGGAAAAGGTAACCCTGTTGCAAATGCGTTGAGTCGCAAAAGACAAATTTTGGCTCTTGAGTCAAGATCCACATTTTCTATTCAGGGTGAGTCTTTTGACAGCATGAAGAATCAGTATGCGGATTCTGAGTTTGGTAAGCATTGGTTGCAGGCTCTTGCTTCCCAAGGGCAAAGCAACTATCTCATTCGTGATGGTTTGTTGTATTTTTGTCAACGTTTATGTGTGTTGCCCTCTCTCATGCCAACCATATTGCATGATGCACATGATTCTCTCACGGGTGGGCACAGGGGAATGAACACCACTTTGGAAAAAATTGAAAGATTCTTTTATTGGCCTAAAATGCGAAAAGATGTGTTTCGTTATGTCACACAGTGCACTATATGTCAAAAAGCAAAAGCTCCTCGGGGTAAGCAGCAAGGCCTCTTGCTTCCGTTGCCTATTCCCAATGGACCTTTTCAAGATATTTCTATGGATTTTGTGACTAACCTACCACCAAGTTTGCATTCAAGGAACACTCAATGTTTGACAATTGTTGATCATTTCAGCAAGTTTTGCATGTTGATTCCTTGTAAAGCCACAGTTACTACAAAAGATGTAGCACGGTTGTTCATTAAGCATTGGTACCCCCTCTGTGGTTTGCCAAAATCAATTGTTTCAGATAGGGATGTTAAGTTCACGTCCAATTTTTGGCGCGCACTCTTTGAAAATTTTGACACTAAGTTGAATTTTTCATCAGCTTTTCATCCACAGTCAGATGTTTCGATCAAGGAAGGAGATTGGGTGTATTTAAGAATCATGAAGCAACGTCTTAAGCAGGTTGGAAAGGAATGTCCAAAGTTGTCTTTTCGTATGTATGGTCCATTTCCAGTCATTAGAAAGATAAATGAAGTTTCAATGAAATTGCAGTTGCCTAACTCATGGTCAATGCACAACGTTTTCCATGTTTCTTGGTTGAAAGTGTTTCAGGGAACACCTCCAAAGGACATTTCGGAAGAAGAAGAACCGGAGATCATCGATGAAGTTGAAGTCATGGAGCCGAAGCAAGTGTTGTTGCATCGGTTCCGACATGGTTCGAAGAAGCAAGTGAGACAATACTTTTTGAAGTTCAAGGATCGAGGAACCCACGAAGCGGTGTGGGTCAACGAAGAGTTTTTCAATGATTTTCCAGAGTTGTTGGCAGACTACAAGGAAGCCATGCAACTCGGTATCAGTACCTCACTTTAAAAAGGAGGGAATGTCACGTGACACATCCAACCCTATGTGTTCTTGGACAAGCTACAGCATAACACGGTTCCGTCAGTCCAGTCAGTCTAGATTAGAAGTGATCTGGCACTTTTGTGAGTCTATTCGTAGACCGTGCATGCCCAGTCACTTAGTATAAATGCATATCCTCTGGTTGCACACAGCATGATCATAAGCATTCCCATCAGAATCCTTCAAGGGAATTTTCCAGTGCATTTAGCTTATTTTACCTATTTTTGACATTTTTCACTTATTAATTTAAGTGACTTTTGTTGGAAAGTAGGTAGGGCAAATTGGGTAAGAAAACATATAAGCAAACCAAGGTTAGCACTAAACAGCAGATGAGCAAGGAGAACAGCAGGCCATTGGCGACAAGTTCCCCCTCTCTCAGCAAGACTTCCCAATTCCCCTTGGGCGATTTCCCCATGCAGGCATCCCTAGCATTTTGCATCATCGCAGCAGCCACCTTTTTTCCCTTGGCGTTTTTCAGCAACCCAAGATCGCCATAGCTTTCTGCACCTAGCGTTTCCAAAGCCAGCATCACCCGCAATACCTTGGCGTTTCCAGCATCAAATCGCAGCATAAGGGCAGCGTTTTCAGCACCAAAACGCAGCCACTATCAACGTTTTTCCTCAGCCAAACCTGCGTTTTTCAGCAGCATAAAAACAGCCCCGAAATTCAGCGTTTCATTTGCAGCAGATGTCAGCCTTGAGCGTTTTTGGAAGCAGGTAAAGACATTCAGTTTTCAGCCCTATTGTCGGCCTCGCCATCCCCGTCGTCATCGTCGACATAGTCTAGACTTGCATCAGTTTCATGCATCATCATTGTACCAGTTTGTGCAATCAATCGTAGACCACTCGCCAACGAGAGTGGGGCCTTCGGAGGAGGGTTTTACAACAGTCTCTGGTGTCGTATTCTCTTCTCTCTCTATCTCTCAGTCTCGTACACTTGCACACAGAGTATCCACTCACTTTGTTCGTGATCATTGCACTCTCTCATTAAAGGCGGAAGGCTCTCCCTTCCATAAGAACAAAAAGGAACCTTGAGCACATTATGGAGCACTCATCTTGAGAAAGAACAACATTCATTCCGCTGCACCTTACAACTCCTCTGTCCCATAGTCTCGTAATGTAATCAAAAGCCTCATCTACATACATACCAAACAATGTAGGAGATCGCAAGCATCCCAGCTTCACTCCAATAGTGGAGTGAGCCAAGGTAGAGATCTCCTCTGGAAAGCATACCTGCCCCACAACTGATTTCTATAAAGCCATGATCCTCCATATGCGCTTTGTGGGTATCCCCATGGCCTGCAGTCACCGCATCAATCTAGCTCTAGGTACTGTATCAAATGCTTTGCGGAAGTACACAAAGCTACAGTATATCCGTTTCCCATGTGAACTGCCCTCCTCGATAATGGCTCGCAGAGTTAGGCTGTGATCAAGAGTAGAGAAACCCCTCCTGAGACCTGCCTATCATGCTGCTCGTATACCATGTCTCTCTGTCCATCTGCTCATTGCTGCTCGAGAATGGATGCATACAACCATGCTAATGTGTGATCGATCATAATAGTACGGTAGTTCCCAGGCTCCACAAGGTCTCCTTCCTTTAGGATAGGCACTATAGTAGACACATTCCAAGTCTTAGGCAGGCCCTCACACATAGCACGGTTGAACATCATAGCTAGAAGCTCTGCAAGCATATCTCTGGCATGAATAAAATGCTCGGCCACTAATCCATCATGATCATAAGCTCTCCCAATCTTCATCCTATCAATGGCTTTCCTTACCATCTCCACAGTAAAGAAAGCATATGCATGTGGGCATGGCTCTAGTGTATCCGAAAGAGGTGGCTGCCCAAGGACTGTATATAGGGATGTTGCATATCGGCCCCACACCTCCGGAGAAGTAATAGCTAGAGCGGGAGAGGACTCATGAAAAAGCCGCCAAGCCTCGGCCAGATCCTGACTCTATCTCAAAAATAGCTGGTATAACTCTTACTCGAGGAAAGCAAGAAAGGCCCTCTTCTTCCAGCGTACTAAGCGTCGGAAGGCAATGCGTGACTGTCTATGAGAGGTGATTCCCAAAGAGATCTCTCTTTGTAGCTCGACTCTCAATTCTCTGCACTCCTCATCATACAAATTGTTCTGGGGTATAGTCCCAGAACAACGTCTCCGCTCGGACTGTTTATGTGGATATGCCTCCCTAACTACATCTTGTAGAGTCTCTATGGGTGAGCTCCTTCAAAAGTCACCCTGGTTCATCTGTGCATAACGTCTAGAAATTCCTTCCATGTAAATAGAGTCCGTCTCCGAAGTAAAAGTGCATCTTGTAGGACCTGCCTATGAGTTGTGGTGAACTGAAAGAAGATGTCCAATGTCAAAAGGGCATGATCCACTGCTACCCCAAAGGGCCGGGGTCCAACTATGAAGTCCTCGATATAAGAAAGCAAGCTCGGCATGGCCATAATATAATCCACTGAG
Source organism: Adiantum capillus-veneris (assembly GCF_014529385.1). NCBI lineage: Eukaryota > Viridiplantae > Streptophyta > Polypodiopsida > Polypodiales > Pteridaceae > Adiantum > Adiantum capillus-veneris. Next base: position 141,817,105 of record NC_140949.1, on the reverse strand, counting down.
CTCACCCCGTGACAATGTGGGAAATAGGTAAAGTCGGCTGTTGCTGGGAATCTCTGTAAGCCATTAACTATGAGTGCCCATATCTACCAGGTATCTCCCATACTCTGTACACTCCGTATCCTATGAGCGTTTGTCCAATCCCATATCTCTGGTGTCTAGTTCTCTCAATATCTCCTCCGAAGTATCATAGAAGATTGTCTGATGGTTGCCTGTTCGAGCATTAAAGTCCCCCAACAGAATGATATCTACATCCCTAAAGTCATCATCAAGTACAAAGAAAGAAGAGACTCCTCTAGGTGACGCATAAGTCAATGTACTTGGAGCAAAGTAGCATATGGCAATATAAAGAAATCTACATGTGACAACCTTCAATCTCACCCAAATGTACTTGGCATGATCGTCTCTCCGAACAGTATGTACAAGCAACTGCAAATCTTCCCTAAAAAGAACTGCTATGCTCAAATCTGGCATCTACTCAATGAGTTGTCTCTCCAGTACGTCCACTTCTTTTACCAACTCTCCATGCCTTTGTGTGTGTAGGTTTATCTGGTCCCATCAACTCCATAAGCTCCTTTACTTCTTCGTTGACTTTATCTCAATCTTTGAGACATGTAACTCTCACATGTAAAGCACGCGAGCGTCTCTGTTGTTCCTCCTCTAGTGTCATGTTGATTATGGTTGGTGTGGAGGTTGATCTCCCCTTCCCTTTTTCTTTCTTGGCGCTAACAAGAACATGGAATCCTGACAAAGCAATTGCCTAAAAGAAACTTAGAAGCGAGTAGGGATGTGAACCACTTTTCTTTGAAGGTGAAATCACCTAACAGCAGCAAAGCAATCTGCACTTACTCTGCCTCTAAAAAAGATAGCACAAAATTGCATTGTTGCATGTTGCTCCATGAACCACATCCCAAGCAGAGGCTAAAAACCACTCAAATTGTAGACCATTGTGTGACACTCAGCCGGGGTGCGATTTCTGAACCAACCACACAACAATCCATATAAGCTAAGTCTAATTCGCACCAGCCAAGCAGGGTGCAGTTTCTAGACCAACCATACAAAAATAAATGGTCTAGTAAGCCAAGTCTTAGATCATTCTTTAAATCTTTTTTTAAAATTATCTTCTCAAAGACTTTGAAAGTTACACAGCTCTAGGCCAGTATTCTAAAGTGATCTGTACGATCATAATGTCTATACTGCTTTACAACTGAGATTTTATCACTAAAATACGCTAACATCTAGAAAGACAGTCTTTGCTTTCCATTCTTAGTTCAAACTGCTATAAGCCAGTAACGGAATGACAAGAGCCTCAAAATATCCACCTGAAAGCCAATTCATTATATGGACTAAGGCAGTACATTAACTTATCAGGTATTTATAGAATAAAAAACAGAATGTCTTTTGTCCATACAACTGAACCCAAGATGTCCTTTTTGCTTTCGATTCTTCAGACATGATATGGAAGTAGCGAATTTTTTGACCAGCTTCTTAAATAAAAAGTAGCAGAAAAGGCCATCACTTACACACTGTTGTAAAGATAAGCCTTTCCACGTCGGCAATGGAACGTCTGAAGGCCAACGAAACTAAAATAAAAAGTTAGTCTTTCCAACAAGCCATTAGATCAATAAAAACAACTCATAGAAGTAAAGGGTTTGTATCCATCAATCCTTAAAGAAAAAACTTAAAATTAACTAACAGTGTCACCTCTCAAACTCAATAAAACTGCCTGTAAAATCTCCACACTTAATATGCTAATATTCATGGGAGGCTGGGACATAATTTCCCATCTACTGTTTTACACACCTCCACAACTTGAAAGGAGGGACAAGAGCCTAGAACTTAACAAAAGGTTCTTATAATCAACAGAACTTGAGTGAACGTCGAGACTGTAAAAGAAGGGTGAAGGTAAGGGGCAGCAATAAAAGGTCAAAGAAAAGAAGCCATTATGTGGCAGAATTTCCACAAAACGTGTTTCCATGTCTTAAAAAATTTCACTTTGGGGGTGAGGTTGCAACAGAAGATTGATGCAGCATAATGGTTGAAAAAACTTGAAATAGAAAATTTGCTAAGCAATCACGCATATAAGCACATGATGATCACGAGTCCTAAATGGGATAATAATTATAAAGTCTGATCAAAACAACAAAATGTAACAGCCATGGTATGCTAGATAGTCAGACATCAGTCTAGAAGCTGGCTTTCTTCATCTTAAGTTTTTTTTTCCAACTTTGAAGCATATCTGTTGAGTGACAAGCTCTTCATCACCCTCATCTCCTATCGACATCCTTCACTACGCTTGAATTGTTCTCATCTTTCTAGGTGCCAAATGTAGCCATTTCCCCTTCCACAACCCTGCAAGAAACAGGTGGAAATGCCATGTGATGCAGTTTCCCAAACAAGGAAGCATTTTCCCTAGCATTTCCCCAACAATGTTAGTGTTTCCTTGTATCCTCCTCCTCTAGGTAGCATTTCCCCCATTTCCCACTATCTTTCAGGTGCCAAATGTAGCCATTTCCCCTTCCACAACCTCTGCGGGAAACAGGTGGAAATGCCATGTGATGCCGTTTCCCAAACCAAAAAGCATTTCCCCAACAATGTTAAGTGTTTCCTTGTATCCTCCTCCTCTAGGAGGCATTTCCCACTACTATGGCTCCCACCTATCTCCATTATATTTGTGGATATTTGGTCATGTGAAGAGGCTAAATCAGGAAGAGATGAGGAGGATACTCCAAATCAGCCCACAACAGCAGCAAATCAGCACCGAAAGGGTGAAAAACAGCAGCAACCAATGATACACGATCCTCTTTGTCACCAAAAATCAACCCACCTCATTAAAGCTCCAATCAACATCCGGGTTGTGATGAAACCGATCGCCACTAAAAACACAAGCAGTGATTAACAGAACAGACTTCAAAATACCACTAAACTGGTAACACCTGCAACAGGGGCAGATTTTCCCTCAAACAGCAGCCCATGTAAAAACTCTAGAAAAGCTTGCATTAGTGGCTGCCACGCCAGCATCTGTCCTTGAAATGTTCTAGGAAGACAGACATGAAAAGCAATGCGAGTCCTCCAATGATCTGACCACCTCAAAAATACATCCATGATCTTCTCGGTGATTTTGACTGGACCATAGTAACTCATGCTAAGCTTTGGGTGAAACTTCTTCTTAACCTCTCATCTCTTTGAGTCTGGCCTTCTTAGACCTAAGGACCCAATCACCTTCTTTCCATTCCAAATCCTATGATGGTTATATGCTGGCTTCTTTTGCCTCTACTGAGGCTTGTGCAGAGCCTCTTTCACCTTAGCAAAACCTAAGGTAGGAGAAACCAAGGAGATTCTTATACCTGAGCAAATCCTAGCGCAACAAGGAAGGAAAGTGAAGGGTGGTAAGCTGCTCTGGAAATACTTGGTCAAGTTCAAAAACTACCTTGCTCTTTATGGGAAGTGAATGAAGGACGCTGACCTGCCGCACACTCCTCGATTATTAGAGCCTTTTCCTTGAGGCTTTTGGGTTGGCTATGATTATTCGAAAAGTAACGCCAATTCAATGAGTAGTCTAAACCAGTCTGTGTTACATGAGAGAGGAGCCACTCCACTCCTTTGTCACATATTCACGACAGATTGGATGTTTTTCTCTCTGACGTTTTGGGGGTACTAATGTGCTAGCTATAACTAGGCAAGCCACTCGCGAGGCGGTGAATCGACAACATACACATGTCGGAACTGAAAATTGTTAACGTTTGAACCCTAGAACAACTAGAGTCGAGACACATTAGAGCCTAGTTCTCTACCCAGATGCACTGGCCCCTAAGTCAAGCGCCCCATTCAGTACTTCTTGTTATATTATTAAGTCAAAGTACAACTGTCGAGTAGTCACTCTCTGCACCATGCATTGGTCTCCAGAGAGGACCTCCAAACCATTCCTTTAAAGGCACTGAAGCCTTGAAGCAAAACCTAGGCGCAATAGCTCAATGCTAAAAACAATAACCCCAAAAGCAAACCGGTGCCCAAAAAGCTCATAAACTCGATGCTTTCAAAAACTGCCCCGGAAAAGGAGCTCGAATGCCACATCAACATCTTGAGATTTGCGCGACGAAAACTCCCGGACTCACATGCCATGCCCTGTCATAAGTAAGGCTCCTCACTTGGGCTATTAACTCCCAAAGCAAGGTTGCCCGCAACGTTTCTCAACGTTTAGCATACAACTTCCGAGCAAATCCAGATGGTGCCCCTTATTGCCCAAGCGTTTCAATATGCTCGCAAATTGCCCATCCCTCCTCCCGATGACTTGCCTTGTTGTGCTTCTCCTCTTGCAGCATTTCAATACGCTAAAACTGGAAGGTAGCTCCACCGCCTACAAAAACGCTACCGTTAAACTCAGCGTTTCAAAACACATGGTCCAATGGACCTTCAGCTGCCACAGTCAAGGACAGCGTCTTGAAATGCTACTGCAACACAAGTCACAAACGCAACAACAGAAGGGGTAGTAGATAGCGCCGGCAAAGGGACTAATCATGAGCGTTTTGAGGTGCCGCCAAGGAGGCAGGGGTAAAACACCGCCAGCACGGGAAAGTTCTCCACAAATACTCTTTACGGTGTCGCCTTGTGTCACAAAGTAATGATGTGTCTACCCGAGAGCCGAAACCCTAACTGCTGCTGAAAACCCTAATTCTGGAAACACTAACCCTAAAACCTGCAAACCCTAAAATCAGCCAAAAACCCTAACCCTAACCCTAAAACCTGTAAACCCTAAAAATTGTCAAAAACCCTAACCCTAGGGCAGCAGGCTGAAGCAAGTAAAAGCGCTGACATGATGACGTGGCACCGTACAGAAGCTTTCCGGATTTTGCGCTGGAAAAAAAAGCAGCTGTTGCTCTATGCAAATTGAGAGAGAGAGAGAGAGAGAGAGAGAGAGAGAGAGAGAGAGAGAGAGAGAGAATACTTTTGCTTTATTATAAAACTCAAGAGAGCTTGAGAGAGGAAAGAGCCTTTGCTTTTATTTTTAGGCTTTTGATTTGAAGCTTTTCCGGGTTCTGCTTTTGGCATCCCTTGTAAACATTAAATAAGTGGTTTGGGCTCCCACTCTGCAGAGCATCTGGACGCAGAGTCTGAGAGTGAGACCCGAACCACTCTTGTACTTTGAACACTGATTAATACATAAAGAAATACCGAAAGGGGCGCCAGTCTTTGGGGCCAATATCTCTAGGCACGGAACTCTGCCGGGCTAGTGCAAATCTATTGTGCACGTGAGCTGTTTTGAAGTGGTTATTTGGTGCTGTCGTGATTGATTCTTGACTTGGAGTGTCCAAGTTTGTTACAATGGTATCAGAGCACGGCCGATTTCTCTTCTACGGGAAATCTCGATCCCAAATTTCTTTTTCCGCGACACCTATGGCTTCACGCAAGGATAAGTCGACTCCCCTGCATCCGGAGATGTGGGCACGGATCACAACGAAGATTCCGACAGAGAGTATGGCATGCCTCGGCCTCCTTAGGCGGAGCAACGAGAGATTCAGCGTCGTCAATTGATCGGGGATGCAACAAAGATGATGCTCAGTATTGCAAAGGACCCAAAATTGGTGAAATATATGAGCAAGACTTCTTTTCAGGAAGTGCACGAGCAGCGAGGCAGAAAACCACAACACCACCCCCGAAACCCGCTCTCAAAAAACCTTCTGCTCACAAGACATACTCAGAGAAGGAATTAGAAGAGGTGGTTGATGCACGGATTGCTCAACTTTTTGACGCGCAGAACAAAGCCAAAAAGCACGGGAGAAAGCAGAAGAAAGGCATTGACTTCCTGGGTTATTTGGGTCGTCAATCGACATTTGATAAGGCAAAGAAACAGAAGAAGCCTATTCGATTTGAAGGAGTACCCAGTTCTTCTTCTTCTTCTTCTGACAGTTCTTCTAGCTCTTCAGATTCGAGCGAAGAAAACAGAAAAGGCAAAAAGCGAAGCAAGAAACAACGCTTCGATAAGGGCAAGAAAAGGCAAAGAAGTCTAAATCTTGCCCATTGAGTGACAGTTCTACAGAGGACTCGTCTACAGACAGTTCAGACTCTGATGATAGCAACTTTTATGCGAACAAGAAGAGTTTTTATAAAGCCAACCAGTATGATTTTCTGGAAGATAAAAGCAAGAAAGTCCGAGAGTTTAAGGAAGGTGGACAGTCGATCAAATTTGACACTTTTTCAGGATACAAAGATGCTTCGAAGGGTTTGTCTTTTATACAGCAGTTCGACATCGCTTTCGCGTGAGGACGCTATTCAGAGCACTCCAAGATTCGAAGAGTTGCCTCTTATTTTAAGGGGAATGCTCAAACTTGGTGGTCCACGCTTCTTTTAAACAAGACTGCGCCAGTTAAATGGCTGAAATTTAAGAAGCTTTTTATTTCTTCTTGGTTGACTCAAGAGTATGAACGTGATATACGAGCTGCTTGGAACCATCTTTGGATGACCAAGAGAGATACAGTGGATGCTTATTGCGAGAGATTCTGGAGCTCTTTTCTACCCGCCTCGTCATTCAAGAAGATCTCGTTCAGAGGACAGATTGAGCGGTTTACCTTGGGTCTACCTACAGAGATCCGAGATCACTGCTTGGAACAGAAGTCCAGCTCCTATTCAGGAGTTGATGAGTATGCGAAACGGGGCTTTGCCATTCACTCTAACAATCTAACCTACCCCACCGATGAGGTCATGACACAACGAGCCGAACAGACTTCAGCGAATGAAAGTAGAAAGAGAAAGAGAAACCCAGAAAAGAAGGATGCACGACTCAAGCTTACTCCTCAAGAGAGAGCTCGCTTCATCAGGGAGGGGAAATGCTTTGGATGCGAGGAACATGGACATATCTCCGCGAACTGCCCTAACAAGGCACCGAATGAACAAGATGAAGAAAGGCCAGAAAGTTCTAAAGCAACTGAGAGACGTGGCAGAATAGGCAGATAAAAAGCAAAACTGGTACCACATGGCGTGGGGCCTGAACCGAATCAAATGAATGGAAGTACAAACTTTGCCGCTTTTGGGGCAAAGCGAAGGATCAGGAAGCTCTTTTGAAGGAGCCAAAGCCAACTTCTTTTCACTTGGAATTGGCGGCTCGATTTAAAACTACGCCCGACAGGCTGAGGCCACAGGCAGAGGTAGTTCGACTGGCACCCGAACGGGATGTTGCCATTACACCGAGCATTGGCAAACTTCGTTTGCAATGATAGGGGTGTTCAAGGCACGCGAGTGACGTTCTACGCGAAATCCCTTGATTCCACAAGAACTACGCCGTGGTTGACTACCGGACCGAGAAAGCGACTTTGACAAATGAAGGGCTTAGAGAATGTACTCGATGAACGTCAGTTTCTTTACTCATTCTTCTGGAAGAGAACTGAACGATGGATAAAGTTCGAATATGTTTTGACTTGAACAAAAAAAACGCCAAGATTTTCTCCACACTCATGCCGATTGCTTTTTAGAGGGCCTGAGAATCATACCATTGATCTGATACCTGGAAGCACACCACCGAACCGGCCACCTTACCGTGTGACCCGAGCACAGAATGAAGAATTTATGAACCAAGTGAAAGACCTCTTGAAAAAGGGTCTTATCCAACCTAGTACTTCACCGTATTGCTCTCCATTGTTGTTGGTTTTGAAGAAAAACGGATCTTGGAGAATGTGCATCGATTATAGAGCTCTCAACAAAATCGCCATCAAGAACAGATTTCCGATTCCTAGGATCGATGATATACTCGACAGATTACAAGGATCCTCGTGCTTTAGCAGGATTGATTTGAAGAGTGGATATCATCAAATCAAAATCGCGCCGGGAGACGTCTACAAGACAGACGACTTTTGGGTTATTTGAGTTTTTTGTGATGCCTTTTGGCTTAACCAATGCTCCTGCGACATTTAAGCGGATGATGGCCAAGATTTTTTCAAGAATACAGGCTATTTGTTGGCACTTTCTTTGACGATATCATTGTTTTCTCCAAGAATGAGAAAAAACACAGAGATCATCTGCTTCAAGTCTTTCAGGTATTACGAGATCACAAGTTAGTGATTAATGCAAAGCAAAGTGAATTTTTCCTACCAGAGATACACTTTTTGGGACACATCGTCTCAGCAGCAGGAGTGCAAATGGATCCGGCCAAGATAGAGACTATCTGTGATTGGCCCGATTTGAAGAATGTCCATGAAGTTAAAAGCTTCTTGGGACTGTGTTCGTACTACAGGCGGTTCATTCGAAAGTTTGCAGAGGTTGCTTCCTCTTTGCATATCTTGACACGGAAAGGAGTCCCTTTCTTGTGGGGACCCACAGAGGTGACTGCCTTTCAGACATTGAAAGAGAAATTGACTACGGGACCAGTTTTGACTTTGCCGGACTTGCAGAAGTCATTTGAAGTATATTGTGATGCTTGTGGTCGTAGTCTAGGTGCGGTCTTAATGCAAGAAGGCCATGTCATTGCTTACGAGAGCCGATTGTTCTCAAGGCCGGAGATGACAGCACAGATTTATGAGAATGAGCTTTTGGCGGTTATCCATGCTCTTACTCAGTGGCGGCATTACCTACTCGAAGCGAATTTTAATGTCTTTACAGACCATCAGAGTTTGCGCTACTTCTTGTCACAGAAGCAGCTTTCGAAAAAGCAGATGCTGTGGGTGAACATCTTGTCACAGTTTCACTTCTAGATTGTCCATGTTCAGGAACAGAAGAATGTGGTGGCAGATGCTTTGTCTCGAAAGCTGTTGGCTCTGGCTATTTCCGCGATACATCATAGGAGCTTCGAGGATATGGTCGACCAGTATTCCACAGATACAGATTTTGCAGACGTTTTCACACGGAGACGGGATGGGGAGACAGTAGCGGGATATTCCATTCGGGATGGCTACTTGATGAGAAAAACCATGTTGTGCGTTACACAGCCGTTGAGAGAAAAGGTTATGACTGAATGCCATTGTCCACCTTTTACGGGTCACCGCGGCATTGCTACCACCATGAAAGGGATAGAGAGATACTTTTTTTGGCCGAGACTCAAAAAGGATGTGAAAGAGTTTGTGCACCGTTGCTTAGTATGCCAGAAGGTCAAATTTGACAGGCATAAAGCACAGGGATTGTTACAGCCTTTACCCATACCCACCCGCCCTTCGGAAAGTATTGCAATGGATTTCATTTTTTATCTCCCGAGAACACAGTGGTCACGATGGTATCTGGACTATTATTGACAGATTTAGCAAATAGGCTCATTTCATTCCAGTGAAGAAAACAATCAAGCCGGATCACTTAGCGAGATTGTTTGTGGCCCAGATTTTCAGATTACATGGCATGCTTGAGACGATTGGCTCCGACAAAGACCCCAGATTTACGAGTTTGTTTTGGAAGGAAATTTGGGAGAAATTGGCACGTGGTTGCAGTTCTCGTCATTGTTCCACCCGCAAACTGACGGGCAATCTGAGATTGCAAATTCAGTGGTTCTAGATTTATTGAATCTTATATCTCGGATTAGAAGACTCAATGGGAAAAATACTTACCTTTGGTGGAATTTGCCTACAATAACACGATACTCTTCGACGTGGAAGGCGCCATTTGAGATTGTTGAAGGTGCTGCGAAGGTTCTACCCTTCCTAAGCACGAAAGATAAGATTTTTGAAGCGGATGAATATACGCGAGACTTAGATACGGCTTTTGCCAAGGTTCGCAAGACTTTGCAGAAATCTCAAGAACGACAAAAAAAGGTAGCGGATCGCCATCGTCGCGACTTGAAATTGAAGGAGGATGATTGGGTGCTCTTACGTTTTGAGAAGGCATGCCTAAGAAAGAAAAAGGGAAAGGAGAGGCTTTTTCCAAAGCTTAGTATGCGATACTACGGACCTTTCCAGATCTCTAATAAGATAAATGATGTCTCCTTCCGACTGAAACTGCCTGATACTTGGAGGATTCACAATGCATTTCATGTGAGTCTCTTGAAACCTTACAAAGGTGATGTGCCTGATGATGGGGAGCATGATGAGCAACCCAAAGTGGAAGAAAACGAGGAGATCCTTGTTCCTGAACAGATTTTGGCACATAAGGATACGAAGAATAAAGGTGAAGTCCGAAGACGGTTCTTGGTTAAGTTCAAGAACTCTCCTGCATTGGATGCGAAGTGGATGGAGGAGGACCTAGCAGATACTCCTCAGATTGTGAAACTTTACCTCGAGGCTTTGGTTTAGCATAGTCGACTCCAAATGGAACCGAGAATTCAGCTTGCCCGGAGATCTGGTGCAGTGGGATGCACAAGAGGGGAGTTACTCCGCTCCTTTGTCAACAGATGCCTTGATTTTGATACTAGAGTCACTAATGTCTCTTTGAGCTTCAGGGAATTCTGCTGTATGACTTTATGAAATGGAATTCCTGATTATGATACTGATTTGTTCTTGACTTCTTTTAAGTGCAGGAATTGATAGACAAAATAACTACAGCATTTTGGTTTGATTGATCTCGAATAGACATGGTTGCAATAGGGGTTAGTCAATCGGACATCGATGAGGTCCCGATTGGATCTAGATGCGATTGCTAGCTACATTGCCGATATGGATGTCCTGTAAAGTCTAGTGATGTCCTATGATGTTGTGTGATGTGACTGTCGATTGGTACATGTGCTAGATGTGTGTTCCTATACGTAGGTACTAACAGTCAGTGTCTACTAAGAGTAATCGAGGGCGATTACAATGCTTTCAAGAGGGGGGTATGTCACAAAGTGACGACGTGTCTTCCTGAGAGCCGAAACCCTAACTGCTGTTGAAAATCCTAATTCTGGAAACCCTAACCCTAAAACCTGCAAACCCTAAAATCTGCCAAAAACCCTAACCCTAACCCTAAAACCCGCAAACCCTAAAAACTACCAAAAATCCTAACCCTAACCCTAGGGCAACAAGTTGAACCCGGAAAAAGCGTTGGCATGATGACGTGGCACCGTACGGAAGCTTTTCGGATTTTGCACTGGGAAAAAAAGTAGCTTTTGCTCTACGCAAATTGAGATAGAGAGAGAGAGAGAGAATACTTTTGCTTTATTTTAAAACTCAAGAGAGCTTGAGAGAGGAAAGAGCCTTTGCTTTTATTTGTAGGCTTTTGATTTTGAAGCTTTTCGGGGCTCTGCTTTTGGCATCCCTTGTAAACATTAAATAAGTGGTTTGGGCTCCCACTCTGCAGAGCATCTGGACGCAGAGTCTGAGAGAGACCCAAACCACTCTTGTACTTTGAACACTGATTAATACATAAAGAAATACCGAAAAGGGCACCAGTCTTTGGGGCCAATATCTCTAGGCACGGAACTCCGCCGGGCTAGTGCAAATCTATTGTGAACTATGAACTGTTTTGAAGTGGTTATTTGGTGCTGTCGTGATTGATTCGTATTGCACCACTCTACAGACGAATGCGAGAATATGTAGCTACATTTGGGCACTTCCCTATGTGCATGTGCATGTGCGTGTGCGTGTATGTGTGTGTGTGTGTGTGTGTGTGTGAGAGAGAGAGAGAGAGAGAGAGAGAGAGAGAGAGAGAGCATCGTCTGAGCCTTTCATGCCTTATGGATTGCACGTGTTTGCTCTATGCATCACCAAAAAACGGGCTCCCCTCCCCCCCTTTCCCCTTCTCTCTTGCACGTGCCCTCCACTCTGTTTTTTTGCCTCAAAAGCATGGAGCAATCTAGCTAGATTCTCACTAATAAAACACCTCAAAAAGATTGGCAGTACCTAGTGGGTCTATCTCGATTTTCATTATGTGAAATCTTCACAAGGTGCTGACTTGAAGTGTCCAAGTTTGTTACACCTTGCTCCACCAAGGCTCTGATACCATGTCAAAGTCGACGATGCGGAAGCGTAGAGACCAAGGGGAGAAAGCAAGAGAGAGAGAGAGAGAGAGAGAGAGAGAGAGAGAGAGATTGTTGAACCAACCAACCTTGGCAATACATACAATGGGGGCCGAGGGTTGCTTATATAGCAACCTCAGTAAATTGCCCTACCTAGACTTTGACAAATAAGTAAAATAAATACCTAAAAGCCAAACAAAATAATGGGATCACATTGGGCAATTCACTTCAGATGCCAAAACTCTAACAGCTGCAACATGTCATTCCTCACCTTATCACTTAATTATGTCGATGTATTTGTATAAATAAGTCTATGCCAAGCTCTCATTGGGGATCTTTAAAAGCCCAACTAAGGCATGTCAAAGAAGATAATCATGGACCCATAAAGGGCAACATCCTCGATTTGAAGACAGAGACCCATGTGAAGAAGAAAGGAAGAAGCATGCTAGTTCACCAAACTAATAAACAATTCTATCACGATGCTCTCTGGTAAAATAATCATACTCTTCATGTTGGATCCAAAGATACTTGATTTATCTGCATAAACTAAACAATCTGTTGTACAAGAAATAGCTGATCGGATACAAAGACTATAGAGCCCTTGAGTTCTCCATGCTTATGTGAATTCCCATGTAATGCAAGGGTTATTTTCACTTCACTTGTCACATTCCCCTTCACTTGTCACATTCCCCTTCACTGATTGCTGGGCGATTATGTGTCACGGTTTTGCTTGCATTTCTCCATTCTTCCTCCAAGCACTTGTCTGGTGTTGATAATTTGAATGTGTGAGCATAGAGTTCTCTTCCAAGATCTCTGCAGGTGAAGTCTCTTGAAATGCCTCTATGCAAATATTTGTATGAAGTCTTTTGAAATGCCTCTATGCAAACATTTTTATAAAGTCTCTAGAAATGCCTCTATGCAAATATTTGTAGTCAACAAAAACACAAGCTCGGCCTTTAACAAACAAAGAATAATATAGTTAAACATGGGAAGAGAGATGTTGAAAATCCAAATTTCAATCGACCATCTAAAGGTCATTATTATGTTTCTTAAATAAAACGGAAGTTACTCTTGAGGCAATCAATGAAAAGAAACCATAATTAGGTAAGCAAGCTTTGTAGCAAAGATGAAGGCAATTAAATCTATGCTTACAAAAGCATGCTTTAAAGTAGGTCTCCACTTGATCCTATTTGCAAAATCTTGGAGGCATTTAGCAATCCACCAATTTTGTGGCATCTACAGCATTATAAATTTGTTCTATGCTGTAACAGTAAGTAGTGTTTCGACTGTATAACCAGTAGTAGCAAAGGAAGCAACACTTGTTAATGACGGGCATCAAGGAAGCAAAAGCCTACCTTCGACATAAGATCATCAAACTTGGCAAGGTGAGTGTGGCATAAACGGCATTTATAAAACATCCCATCCAGCTTTTGTACATGGATGCGTCCCATCTTTGAGCTGTCACAATTGTACCGTCCTTGCAATGTCTGGTAAAGAATCACATGCAAGCACAACTTTTATTTGTTGACATCAACAAACCTAGTTGCCATACTCTTTATATTTGGCTTATATTGTGTACAATCATTGCCAATAAGTTCACGAAAACTTAGTTATTTTTGGTGGTCTTGATGCAATTCCTTGAGTCAAAATTTTATACTTTTGTCATTCATACTTACATGAACACAAATTAGGAAACAAAATGCATCCAAACTCTTCTTGAAGCTGCTTCTTCTATAAAACAACTTTGAATCCAAACACAGAATTCTTTTGTGATAAGCAATCATCAGGCTCTCTGTTGTTTTTTCTTAACTCTCCTAAATTATACGTTTAAGTTCTCGATTTGTTGTTTAGGGATAAATTGCATTGCTTTTCCTCTATGGTTATCTAGCATACGAGAAATATGGGGTAGGACCATATGCTAGTGAAAATATGTTCATGATCATAAACAACTCGTGCTGAGCCAGTTCATGAAAAAAAACATGTCTTATTCAAGACTGGATGACAAGTACTAACGGGACAAGTACTAAAATTGAGAATCAAACAAGACAAAATTTTGAAAATATACAGAGCATCATGTATGTCGAAACATTTATTCCAGAAAAAAGAGCCCACAACGCACAATGTTCTTGATCAAGACCCAATTAAAGAAGATGACAACACAATCTGCCAAAACATGGCCCAAAAGAGAGAAGGGTCAAACAGAGGGGAGGCAGCAAAAGACTTACTTGAAATTGCTGCAAGGTGGGTAGGTCTCAATCAACTACCCCTCACAAACAAGCAAGGATTTCCGGAAGCTCTTCTGCGTGCCCTCGTGCTGGACATGGAAAGGTCAAAAGAGGCGTGATGGCCCAGTTGAAATGATGGAGGAGAAAAGGTCGCTTAGAAGAAGGAGGACCTGTAGGCTGTAAAAAGAAGGTGGGGAGGCACGGCAAGCAAAAAGATGCCTATAACTTAGAAAGAGAAAGACCGGCGGGTGTGTGGACCGCCTCTCGACTCTCTCCCCTTTGTAAGAAACGCGCGCACGCGCACACACAGGAGCGGGAGTAATAAGTATCTATCTACTTAGAGGGTCTCTGAGAAATCCTCGTGACTAACACATAGCATTAAAGAGAGGGGGATCGAGGGTTGGGAAGTTCATGCACGAAATTCGGAGAGATCGCAGCCATCGATGCACACTTAAAAACTAAACCCGGCCACAAATTAAACTCGGGCAGCGCTTATAAATCTACTAACATAATATGGCGGAAGTATTAAGCTTTTACATGTGTCGGTATATTCGAGCTTGAGCTTGGAGGAGAGAGAGAGAGAGTGGTTTGCGACCGCGTTGGGCACTTGCACAGAGAGAGTCGAATTGAATGGCAGGGATTTGTAGACGCTTGAATGCGGGGGTTGTCTCCTCGAAGAGCGGCCCAGCTCTCTTTCTCTCTCGCAGCAGTAGCAGGTTGCAATGAAAACCTGGCATGCACCCTTTCTCTCTCTCCCCCCCCCCCTTCGTGCGAGCTACGCAATGCAACCTCTCTCTCTCTCTCTCTCTCTCTCTCTCTCTCTCTCTCTCTCTCTCTCTCTCTCTCAATCTGCAGAGCTTCGAGCACCACCTTCGTTTCCACAGCACTGCTACATTTGGTAAGCTTAATTAAGGTTTGAGATTTTCGTCCTTTTGAGCTTAATTAAGCTTTTGTTTTCAGCTTTCCAAATTCCAATGGAGCCAACTCCTGCAAGCAGAGGTAACAAGCACGAGGCTTGCCTACTACAGCTAATGGACATGGAAAGAAGAGAGAGAGAGAGAGAGAGAGAGAGAGAGAGAGAGAGAGAGAGAGACTCTAAATAGTGATGATCAAATCTGGAGGCATCATGGCCCCTGTCCACCTCTCTCTACGCATCGCGGTTCGCAACCTACCCTGCACAGCTCTGTAATAAGCCTCCATTGCTGCAATTGCCCTCTCTCTATCTCTCTCATACGTTTCTGACTCTCTCTCCCTCTCTCTCCTCCACGAGGCGACGGAGAGCTTGGTAGTCTGTGCGCTCGGCTCATGACACAGAAAGGGAGGCCTTCTCTCTATCTCGCGGCGTGTCACCCCAACCTCATGCATTGCAACAACGAAAAACTCTCTCTGCGCACTCCTGCTGGAGCCCATCGGCTCTCTCTCTTCTCCACATTTTCCCCTATTAAAGACCTGCGAGCATCTCCTTAGTTTCTCTGTAATACGCCCAAAACCAGATTGAATTACACATCAGCAAGTCTCATTTCTGAATGCAGCTTCTTCACCTTCTAAACTATCCGGTTTCTTTGGAATGGAAAGTTGTAAGACGGTTGATAACTGAGACTTGATCAAGCTCCGGTCGGGTGCAGGAAATTGTAAAATATGGGGATAGAAAGTACAGAAATTAACTCTCAACTCAAAGCTTAAAATTTAGTTAGAAGAGCAAGTGAAGCTGTCGAATATAACTCCATTGCCTCACAGCAGATGCGATATTCTTCTTCAACGAGTGCTTTTGACATTCGGGCCTAACGTGGCTTTAGTAAATAGGGTTGTTTTAGCTTGAATAACATTTGAATTAAAGTAATTGATTGGTTCTTAAGCCGTAGGATCTGCTACAACTATAGTGATTAATCATGTCTATGGTTTATATGTTGGCACTCCACACATTTTTGTGGTCGTAATCCACTGCAAAATACTGCAATGCTCTGCAATTCCAGAATGATTCATTCCAAGCTGAGGCCTCTGTTGATGATTCTGCTAGCAGTAGCTGGAGCGCCATCAAGGACGTGGTCTCAATGCAGGCTGCACATGAAAATGCCTACTTCAATGGAACAACAATTTGGCTAACTGTCTTCAGAACATCTCCTTGAATGGGGCCACAGAGGGCAATGGCAGTGGATGTGAGAATCGAGATGTACGTGCAGAAGGAATGCACTAAAGTCATAGTGCACTGGAGTCCAAAAATTCAAGAAAAAATTTTATTATAGAAGAGATCCACATCATCGCCCACCCACCACTCACCGTCATCTTTGCTTTATCTTGAAACCCAAAAAATACAACCAAACTCACGCTTGAAATTTTGAATATATTTGTTTCTCTTTGGAATTGCAATAAGAGGACCTCACACGGTGAGTTTCAAGACTATGCTTAAACTATTCCGTACACCTAAAAAGGAACACTTCAACACATTCACACGTGTTTGATTCATTTGCCACCGCCTATAATAGCAAGTAACCCAATGCCCACAAAAAGGTTAACTTATTATTTTAAGAATGGTGACTTGCAATACCAAGTCAAACCTCTCAAAAGGAACGGACCTTTTCTCTAACTTTTGCTCTTTTAGCAAAAGTTAGGAAAAGGAACCTCTTCTCCTATTTTCCCTCTTAACTACTCCAAACTCTTCGTGTGAATGCACAAAAGTGAAAAAAAATCCCTTAATTCCTTTTTCAAAACCCACCGCGTGAAAGCCTTCTAAGTAGTTTCTATCTCTTTCTACCAATCAAAAAGTGCATTTTCAAAACAATCAATGAAAAATTATAAGGTTTTTTTTTTAAATATTCTATTTTTTTCACTAACAAAAAGGCAACACATCACTATGGTCTTAGCCCTTTGGGCACGCCAAAAAGAGAGAGAGGGAGAGAGAGATTAATTATTTCTTTTTTGATCCTTGCAGATTGTTAACTTTTTTCCTTGGAAGATTCGTCAGCCAGTAAGCTCTCTCGCTCTCCTATTACAATTTTTCATCCCCTCGCTCTCCATCTTCTGTTCATCCAAAGTCCATGGCTGTCCATCTCTCTACCTCATGGCAGCAGTGTTCGAGAAAAATAATTTTTCCAAACATACGAAATATCTTTCTTTGAATTTTCCCTTAGGATATTTAAGTTTATTTTTTGGGTTTTTATACTCTTTTTTTCTTATTTTTGGGTGGAATTTCTCCTTTTCCCCTTTCCCTTAACCCACTTTTTTGAAATTGAAAATGACATGATATTAAGCCGAGATGCATTTTTCCAAAACACTACATGGAAGCCCTTCCCCAGCTCTGACCTCAAAATTTATGCTTCCCTATCTTTCTCTGACCTCAAAAACAAAAAGAATATGGATAAATTTAAAAATTGCATATTACTTTAAAACTATAACAAAAACAAGAAAATTAGTTTGTAAAGAAAAAAAAGAATTTAGATAGAAGTAAATCTAAAAACTAAAAAAAACAATTCGATAAGAAAATTAGTTTGTAAATCAAAAATTGCATATATTGTTACTTCAAAAAAGGAAAAATATATATATTTTGATGTAAAATGAAAAAAGAAATAATACAAATAGAAGTAAAAGAAGAGATTAAAATGAAGAAATTAGTGAAATAGAAAAATGAAGGAAAAAATCTCAATGCAAAAAAAGAAAGGAAAAAAACATTAAATTAAAAAATATGCAAAAGCTATCTTCCAAAATTCCTTAAATACCCCTGGTGGTGAGAGTAAATTTCTCCCAAGATAAAATCTTTTGTAGCTTTTCATAAGAAGACTGTCTATCAATACAAGATACCAAAACTAGAATTTGAGCTGGTTATGTAGGTTTTGGAGATGGATTGCTTCATTAGTTTTAGACATGATAGCCTTTTTTTGGAAGTAATATGTGACAAATTACATGGTAAGCACTAGAAACGGATCTCAATTGTCAAAAAGAAGTAAAGATTAGGGAATCGTGAACAATTAAATCAAAATAGATATTTTGGGAATTTCCACAAATTAGAGGGGTATTTCGATAATTTTCCCTTTCTTCTAAAAGCCGCCGTAACAACTGCCAAAAAATCTTATAAACCCAACCCTTCCAACAATTGCAATTTGCACCAATTCAACTTCTCTTTTATCCCATATTCTGTTGCGTTGCTATGGAAGTAATGCCAACAACACAACACTGTTTTTTGGCACTAATGTTTTGTGCACACATGCTACAAAGTGGAGCTCCAAGCTGAAGGACTCTTGCGTATGCAAAAGCTATGTTTCACAACAATTTTGGACGGTGGAAAAATCTGCATCTACTTCCCTTCTAGGCAAAAAAACATAATTGCCTAGGGTGGGGCAATCGTCTGCACTCTTGTATGTGAGTTATGAGCACTTGCTCACACAAACATTCTCCTGCTCTAGACATTGCCTCGAAGGTGATTCACGTTTACTCATTCGTTTCCTTGATCACAAACATCAAGGCTTACGACGTCATAAAAGAGGGGAGAGGGGGTTGGGGGGGGGGGGGGGGGGGGGGGGGGGGGGGGGGTGAGAGAGTTGACCTCGGCATTGCACCTCCATGTTTATACCCGTGAGCCTCTACATTTATGCCCTAATTGCAAGGAGGAGTGTGAGCATTGCTCGAGATTGAGTGTCTCAAAATGAGAGAGAGAGAGAGAGAGAGAGAGAGAGAGAGAGAGAGAGAGAGAGAGAGAGAGAGAAGTGAAAGGGAAGCAGGGTTCGGATGTGCAATCACATGTAGTTGGCATAGCACAAGTCATTGACAAGCCCATGCTCCAAGATGTCGTCTCTTGGAGAACACTGATTGCAAGGTATGCTCAAGGTGGGCCTTTGATGCATCCCTTTGCTAAATTTTGTGAGTATGAAAGATGTCTACCTTCTTTGGATGCATCTATTATGAACGTAGTTGGCCACCTTACCTTTCATGTACTGAATGTTTGATTATTTTTCTCATGCAAGTGTTATTAGATTCATGTTACTCTATGTGTATTGTAGAGTTGTAGTTAAATTGGTACTTCAAAGTGATAGGCTTCAACAGGTAGTGAACAAGCATGCAAAAGGCCAGATGTGATTGGCAAATTTTGACAGTGCTTCACTTATCGCTTAGAGATTCAGTTAGATTTTAGGAGTAGGTGTGTGTGTGTTGGTTTAGTGTCGGGGGAAAAGTCATTTGGTGAAGACTCGATGTTAGCTGGTGTATGAGCAAGTTAGAAGGCCCTTCTCATAGCACCTTTGTTTGAATGCCCACATCCTCGTTGGGATCATGTGTGTGTCATGGAGAGATGTATGGAGATAGGCACACACATGTGCTATTGGTAAAAGCGAGTCAGAGAAAAAGAAAATTTGTATCAAATGTTTTTCTATCAAAGACAATTTGGCGGGTCGTCCAAAGGGGGAAGGATAAGAGAAGCAAAAAAGGTTTAATGTAGTAGGAGTAATACTAAGAGACCTCAATGATCTATGTAAGGAGAAAAAGAAAATTTGTATTAGATGTTTTTGTATGGACACAAATGCACGATAACAAAAAGGAAGATGTACACATTAACCTTCTCCCTTCCTCCCCATCCTCCCGCCCCCTTCTCTCTCTCTCTCTCTCTCTCTCTCTCTCTCTCTCTCTCTCTCTCTCTCTCTCTCTCGCCGAAGATGGAGTGGGACATACTTACATTTGAGCATGGGTAGACAAGTATCGGTAGGTTATTAGTGATAGTGTCCATCGTGTGTGTGTGTGTGTGTGTGTGTGTGTGTGTGTGTGTGTGTGTGTGTGTGTGTGTGTCATGGGGAGATGTATAAAGATACACACACAGACACAGACACAGACACATGTAACGGTGGTAAGAGCGAGTGAGACCCGCCGGTAGGCGGGTCGCGTGAGCTAGTTAATAATAAAGGGTTGTAAAGTTGCACATGTGTACAACATGCGTGCGCAGGTGAAATGGCTAGCCCATGCGTCGCAAAACTGGGGCTACGAGGTAGTAGGTTCAAAATCGGGTGACGGATGGCATGATTTTTTGCTTTGTTCGGGTTTCATTTTGCCTCGGGATCTTGCCTTGGACTTCCCAACCGTCGATCCCCTTACCCCCCCTTTGTGTCACTTAGAGTCGTGGGTGAGAAATGCCATCGTAAGTATTTGACAGAATCTTGAACCGTAACTCACTCTCTCCCCCTCCCCTGGGCCTTATCACCTACCATACAAGGACTTCAACTAGTCTTGCTTGGTGGGCATTGCTATAGAAACAGACTAGTACGGCCAGCGGCCTCTCTCTCTTTCTCTCTCCCTCTTTATCGCGTGCACAGGGGCTTCTTTCAGTTTTGGATATTGGCCTTCATGTCACAGATTTCGACACGTGTAAAGGGTTCCCCCCTTCAATGAGAAAAGAAGTGTGTATTTATTTGATATATAAATATGATGATCGAGATTGAGGATGTACCACTGAGGAAAACATGTAGCTAAACTATACTTAAGGAAGCATTGACAAACTCAAAAATACAAAAAGCATCAATATACTATAAAAATTAACATGCACTATCGACCGCATAATCGTGTACGGGTGTCGTCCAATTGTTCAAGATGGAGGGCAATGTTTGTGTCAAGCTACATAAAACCATTGTGAAACATTTTGTCTTGCAACGAAGCACCACATTTGAAAATGTTAAGTATATAGTGCACGTGATGCAGAAGTTCCATACAAAAGTATGGTGGATAGTTGGCACTATGGTCTCTCCAGAAAAAATAAGAAACGAAAGCCATGCCTTGGCTCGTAGCATTCATGTGTTGCCCAAAGCAAACATACATACATAGGGAATTGGATGCAGATAATGGACCTTGCAATGTTGTCGAGTTGGAGTCATGCTTGTGCAGTCGAAATGTCTACTGTTGTGAATATATATTCTTTCTGTGACACACAAAACAAGAGATAATACAAATACAAAAGATCTAAGAGATAGATTAAACTTAAAGAGAAGCACATATAACTTTATGTTCTACGTTATAGATGGTGTAGGGTTTACTGTAGTGATGAGTTCTCACTTCATAACTCACAGCATCTCAATCATTATAGTAGAATGACTCAATTAGCAAGCTATGAATACTGAGGTGGGGGACACCTCATTTTGTTGTTTTGACTCTACATATACTGTTTAAACGTAGCGATAGGCTAATATTAAACGCAACGTGAATTTCTTATGTGAGATTTGGGTCTAGGATAATGGTCTAGATCATGCCAAGCGGCCAACCTTGAGGAGAGGTCAAGCGAGGCTAGCAGCGAGCTCTTAGCCAATGCCAACACGATTGAACAGTATATAACTCATGTGTATCAAGAGGTTGTGTATGCATATTTTCTTGATTGCTCAGAGGTTGTGTATGCATGTTGCCTTGGTGTCTCAGGAGCTCTCTAGCTTGTACAAAGAAATCTGCACTGGCATACAAAGAAGCGGTTCGACGCCTCGCACAAAAAGACTAGCAAGCTGCCTCAAAACCTCAAAAGGCAATAGCGCACTCTGGCTCTACGGAGTCCATGCAGCTTCACTATCGATAGCTTGATGAGGGCAACTGCACAAAACACCCCACAGCTCATCATCGCCAACACTGCTAGCATATCCATTCTATCTATCCTTGCAAGCAATATATTCTTTGAGTCCTTCAATCAATGCATTCTTGTCGCTATGATCCTTCCTACACTCAAATTTCATCCTCTCTTTCATAGTATCTCAATATTTCATACTTTTCTCATGTCGATCATGCTTACCCTAATCTCCATCATTGTAACATTTACTGGCCTAAAAACTTGTGTGTAGCGGAAATTAGCATGAACATAGTGGGCATTTCATTAGAATAGATTCCTAATGAGAATTACAAGAGTGCTTGGGTGGAGAGAGCAACAAAAAGCATAACACCTAATTAGATATCATGAACAATACTTTCAAAAGAGAGAGAAATTAAGCTATTAACAACAGTTGAGGACCGGATTTGCATGGAGCCGGTCCCCCCTCCAAAAGGCTTTGTATTATGGTTTCTCCCATCAAGAGAGACATTGTACAATACAATTCTTTGTGTTCCTTCAATACTAGCTAGTGCAATGAAGATGAAAGCTTCATGCACTAAGCAAAACACTTAGCAAACACAACATTAATTATGCCCGGTCTCAAACCCAAGACCTCACACACCTTCAAAGATGGTGAGAGCTAGCAGGGTATGAGAGTAGATTGAGAGGAAGAAGGAGTATCTTACGAGAAAGATGTACATCTCCTTACATAATCACTCATATTAGCATAGCTTAGCTTAGTAATTAGCATGGTAGAGGAGATGAGCATGCATTGAAGCTTGGCTCTTGGTTGGTTCGCATCCACATGCCAAGAGTGTGTCAATGTAGGCTTCTATCTCACAAGCTTGGAGTAGGTGATGAGCTCTCCATTAAAGCTTGGGAAGAGATAGTCTTCTTTTCTTCACACATGAGATTGTGTGAGTGTGTGTGTGATAATGCCTTGCAAAAATCAGCCCCCTCTCTCTCTTGGGCGAGCCCTCTTGCTATTTGCTCTTGCTCTACCCTCATTGGACCTCCCCAGGTCAAGCCAATGACCATTAAGCAGCATAAGTGATAGCCTCCTGACATGTGTCCCCCTTTCCCCTTTTGTGAGAGCTTTAGGTAATTTAATAATTCAACTAAACTCTCATTGGACCCCTTTGCCTCCTGGCCAATAGGAATCAGGTAAGCCATTGGGCTGCTGAATGCTCATTGGACCCCTTGGGAGACTGTCCAATAGTCTTCTAGAGGACTTAATTCTCATTGGTTCTTTTATTAAGTGTTTTTAAATTAATTAAACTAGATTTACTCTAGCCTAATTCTCATTGGTCCACCTCCAAGGCCATCCAATAGGAATTGGGTACACCTTGTGGGCATCTGGCCTAGGGAGCTGACATGTGTCCCTCATTCCCTTTGTGTAAAGGGAGCTTGTGTGTGTGTGTGTGTGGCTTTCTCTCTCATCCACTACATGCTAGGCTTGCCCCCTCCTATGTAGGGATGTGCAAAGACTTTTTTGGACACACACAAAGCATCCAATTCCCCTATGCTTGACCTTTGGACACAACCTTTGAATTTTGGAACCTTAGCATTTTGGAAGTCTTAATGGGCTGAACCTTAGGGTCTTTTTAGCCCATTGTTGCACATTGCTCTTTTGCAGATGGCCCCACCTTTGGATCCCTATTTTCCCTCCTTTGGATCCCTACTGTGGCCGGTCTGCTAGCTTAACCAATATTCTAGCCTTTTCTCCCCTGGCACTTCCCCATATTAAATGATCAGTTTAACATGAGAAAATCACTTAGGAGAATTAGATATTGATTATTATGACATTACCTCTCTCTTGAAATCATAGTCGTCCTCGACTATGGTGTATAGAAGATAAAGTATATTCATGAGTCCTTTTCTTAGCGGGTAGAGGATCCCTATGTTACCCTACGACATCATTCCACAATGGATGACTAGTCCATTTGGCGCTTGAGAGCTTGAGGCTGCCGCAAGCATGTTTGCACATTAGTCCTATCAATCTTCCATAGTAGAGTGACAAGCTCTACTTGGTGTTTGGGAGACGTCGTCTCCGCAAACTTGATCTAAGCATGCATACTACTTCATTTTTGTGCACAGTAAAGAAAAAGAGAGTATTATAAGACAAAAACTTTGTTCATTTTTAACATTTTGTACATTTGCTTACTCTTGGGAAGCATTGTAAGCATTGACAAGGTTTAGGTTATCCTTTAATTGTATGCCTTGCATCCATCTAGCATCTTCAAAAGGATAATTCTTAAACTTAATAAGATATCGTCAGATAGTCTTACCGCCTCTTAGTACCTTGTCTTCATGTCGGAGAATGGACTCGGGCTGCAGCACCTCTTCTTGGTCCTCGATCTCCGGTAGGTCTTCAATAGTTGGTTCTTGAGGTGGCTCTCCTTTGTAAGGCTTTAATAGGCTCACATGGAAAGCATTGTGTATGAGCCAATGATTGGGCAACTTGAGTTGATAGGCCATCTCATTGATTGGCCTAAGAATCTGGAAGGGACCATAGTACCTTTTTTCTAGTTTAGCATAGTCCTTTTGGTGTCCCGTAGGATTCTTGCCCGTCGTGTGCCTTAATCGAGCCTTGGGAAACTTTAATAAGACCCAATCATTTTCTTTAAAGGCTTGGGCTCTTCTGTGCTTGTCAGTAGCAGCCTTTTGCCTTTGCTGTGAGATAGAGATAGCATTCTTAATCTTTTGAAAAGATTCTTGTAGGTCTCGGCTATACTCATCTACAGCGACTATCTTCCCATGTACCTTAAGTAGCAAGGGACTTTTTGATCTTCCCACAATTACCTCGAAAGGTGCTTTTCCCGTGGAAGTATGTACAGTGTTATTGTAAGCATACTCCACTAAGGGTAAGTACTTCTCCCATTGGGATCTTTGATCTACTTCCGTTACATAGGCTTTTAGTAGATCGAGAATTCTTAGGTTAGCTATTTCACTTTGGCCATCCATTTGTGGATGATAGGCCGAAGAGAAGTTTAGCCTTGTCCCTAAATTCTCAAAGAGACCCTTCCAGAAATTACTGGTCATTCTAGGATCTCTATCCGACACTATGGACATTGGCAAGCCATGGTACTTGAAAATTTGTGAAATGAAGAGGGTTGCCATTTGATGGGCTTTGATAGTCTTTTTGACAGGTATAAAATGAGCTTTGTTTACTGAACCTGTCTACTATCGTCCATATTCCCGTATTCCCATGGATAGACTTAGGCAATCCAAAGATAAAATCCATGGATATGCTCTCCCATGGTGAATTAGGGATTGGCAAGGGTTGAAGCAATCCAAGTTGCTTCCCTCTATCAAATTTTGTCTTTTGGCATACCACACATTTAGAAACATACTCTTGTATGTTCACTTTCATGGTAGGCCAATAGAAATATGTTTCAATTCCCTTTAAGGTAGACTGAATCCCTCTATGTCCCACATAAGGTGGAGCATGTGATTCATACATTACTTTCTCACGTAGTGAGTTAGTAACACATAGTCTATTGCCGTAGAGAAGATAACCATCTTGTAAAGTAAATGGTTCTTCTTTCTTCCCTAATGCAAGGGCTGAAATCACATCTCTAAAATCGGGATCAATAGCATACTCATCTATCATTGAAGATAGATCATTGTGAGTTGCTATGGAAACCGCATTCACTCTCGGCCGTCTTGAGAGTGCATCAGCTACTTGATTATGCTTGCTAGCAATGAAATTGCGAAAGGAAATTTGCCCACCTCATTTGTTTGTCGGAGAGCTTGGTTTGCGTCATGAAGTACTTAAGACTTTGGTGATCCGTCTCGCAGAATGAAAGGAGTCCCCAATAAATAGTGCTTCCATGAGTCTAAGGCATGTAGAACTGCAAGGAGTTCCTTTTCATATATGCCTAGAGCTTGCTCAACAGGGTCGAGCCTTTGACTCTCATAGCCTATGGCGTGCCCTTCTTGGAGCAAAATAGCTCCAAGGCAATCACCACAAGCATCACATTGGACCTCAAATGGTTTTGAGAGATCCGGTAGTGTAAGCACAGGTTGAGAGATAAGCTTTTCTTTAAGCTTTTCGAAAGCATTGTTCTCCCTAGCAGACCATGTATACCTAACGCTTTTCTTTGTTAGGTCATGTCATGGTCCCGCAATTTGTGAGAACTTTTCTATGAAGCGTCTCTAGTATGCACACATAACTATAAAGCTTCGTAGTTCATGAAGATTCCTTGGTTTAGGCCATCCTTCTTATTACCTCTAACTTTGATGGATCCATTTGGATGCCATCTTGAGAGATAATGTGACCCTAAATACTGAATCTCTTGCAAGAAAAATTCACTTTTCTTTCGATTAACATAAAGTTTATTCTCTCTCAAAACTTGAATTATTACCTGGAGGTGTTGCTTGTGTTCGTCTAATGAATTAGAGTAGATGATAATATCATCAAAGAACACTCCAGTGAAGGTTCGATGAGGCCTGAACAGCTTCTCCATCAAGCGGTTGAATGTGGCTAGTGCATTGGTCAAGCCAAAAGGCATGACAATGTATTCATAAAGACCAAATGTGGTGCGAAATGCGGTCTTTACAATGTCTTGATCAACTATCCTTCTTTGATGATTGCCACTTTTTAGGTCAATCCTACTGAAGTAGGTCGATCCTTGTAGCTTATCAAATAGGTCTTCTACCCGTGGAACGGGAAACCTATTCTTGATAGTGATCCTATTTAGTGCTCTATAGTCAACACACATACGATATGTGCCGTCTTTCTTTTGCACTAATAGCACAGGTGAGCAAAATGGAGATGAGCTAGGCCTAACCATGCCCTTCTCAACTAACTCATGCACTTGCTGCATAATCTCCTCTTGTTGAGCTTGACACTACAAGAGGTTGTGTGCTCTTGTGACGCTGTTAGCGACGGAAATACACTGGGTTTTTATAACCCCCGGCGTCGCTGAAACCGTCGCTAATAGTGTCGCTATGAGAGCGTCGCTATATGCGTCGCTATAATCGTCGCTATATAGCGATGGTCATAGCGACGGTTATAGCGACGTTTACACAGAAGTCTATAGCGACGCTCATAGCGACGCTACAGAGCCATAAATAGCGACGGTTATAGCGACGCCCGAGAGAATTTTTTTTTTGGTGACAGGGCATTGAATGCCCTGCCACCCATCAACCATATTGTACTTGATTCACTTTTTAAAAAAAGTGCAAGGGTAGATAATAGACCCAAAATAGTCACCCACAAGACGCATTGTTTGCAAAATTGACAAGCGTAAAATTGACAATTGTACACATCATAGGCAAAATGAATTGATTGGCAAATGTAATAATGACAATTGTACAACATCATAGGCATAAAGAATTGATTGGCAAAATGAACTGCGATGACAAATGTAATAATATACATGGTTCAAAAAGATGTATAAAATCCGTCTCATGATACATAAGCTATGAGAAACCCTAAACTAATGCTATCTAGCTACGGCTAAACTAACGTCGTCTAGTCAGACGTCTCATCGCGTCCAAGCGGCGTATCTGTCGGATTCTGCAAAAAAAGACAATAAGACAGCTTTCAGTAAGTATAAACATATAACGACATTTATAAAACAATACAAAAAATAGAAAAGAGTAAACCCTAATACTAACCATGCCGCCGCGAGAACTGAGAATGTCCATCAGGGCGTTTAAGCCCATCTTGCCTGCGTACTTGCGCTCGTACGGTGTGGGATCACGTCCTGTCATTGACCACTGTCAAAACATACAAAGAATTCATTATGTTAGAATTAAAAAACTCATAAACCCTAAACTATCGAACATAAAGAGCAATGCGAAAACACTTACAAAATCGGCCTCAAATGATGCCCATCCACCGCTCCCCAAGTGGTGCGAGCTCCCTGCCTCTACTCGCGCTCTAGCTGCATCCTTTTGTTGCTTCCACTTGTCGGGATTCTCGTGCGCTGCTTTCTTCGCATTCTTCCAATCTTCTTTGGCCAGCCAATCTGGCCTGTTCCACCCATGCTTGATTGCTTTTTGCACTTCAGAACGCTTGTGTTTGCAGTATTCGCGCATTCGAATCTTCATCAGGTCTTCATTGAAGCGATGATCCCTTGTTGGAACGGGAAACTCATCATGAAGTATACTGATGACTCTGTTTTTTAAATCACTTGGTACTTCACTCCATTTGTTTAGTATGTAGTGTCTAAACAGCTGAGAGCAAAGACCACGCATGCGCGAGATCACCTTCTTGCCATCATCATCCATGATGATGCCGCCGCTGAAGTCGACAGAGTAAGGCAAGCCCTCTGGCCGGTGACGCGTGAACCTGGGTGTCCCGGTAGGGGTCTCTAGCGGCGTGTCGATGGGGGTACGGACGTCAGTTTTCTCCACCGGCGTCTGGGCCCCGAAGTGAGGAGTGTCGAGTGGGGTGGCCCCTGGCGGAGTAGGTAGAGGTGTGTAGCTGCTAGGAACAGTCAGCCGTGCAAAACCTGGCGTAGATGGCGATGTTGTGGCTGGTGTGGGGGCGGGCAAAGAAGGGGAGGGTAAAGAGCCTCGTCGAACACGAGGCGGTGTGGAGGCATCGGTGGCGGAATCCCCACAACAACCGCCACCGCCACCACTAGAGCGCCGGTGTCTAGACGAGTGTGAAGCTCGTCTCGTTGACGCCGAAGCTTCAGAGCGCGCCGAATGCTCCGAAATAGAGGGAGATGCGGATGGAGTAGGAACGTGCGATGATGCGCCAGAGCGATGACGCTCCACGTACCACTGTCTCTGCTGCGGTGACAAAGAAGAAAGAAACTCCTCATCATCCATACCTGCATTAAACACACGAATATTTAAACTTAATATTGAATGAATAGAGTAGACAATGACGCAAAGACCATTAAATACAATGACGTAATGACGCATATAAATACAATGACGCAATGAATTGAGTGATAGAAGAGGCAAGTCGAAAACTCAGAATTTTCAATCAAAATATGTGAGCGCGAGTAGAAAAGAGCGTTATACACCATGGAAGGTACTTAGAGAGCCAGAGCTTTTACAACACGGAGCAAAATTGTTCAAATACAATATTTGTGGCTTTAAGAGATCTCTCTCTCATCCTCGCATAACTCAGCATAACTTCCTATATCTATATAGAGCTCTCCGTTTAAACACATATCCTCTGTTTCATTTTGTAGCTCCTCTGCATGCACCCCATATAGAGTAGTAGCATCTTGATGCTCGTCTGGCACCACCGCAGCGGCTTCTGATTGAGCATCTTCTTTGATCTCCTCCATTGATGCCGTTGTGATTGGCACATAGTAGCCTTCATACGTCCTTGCACTACGAGGGGCTACCTCTATGACGTACCACCAGTTTGATGTAGACTTTGTAGGATAAAATATTACCTGCCAGAGCCACATAACTCACATGAGAGCTTTCAAGCACATAACTTGTAAAAGGGGGTTGTTAACTATTTACATGCTTACTTGTTCACAATGCTCGGGTAGTACGAAAGTGTCTCTTAGGTCAGTCCATTTCTTAGTAGAATCCACCTCAAGAAAACCAGACTCTCCTCTACGCACAGTAGCGTTGCGACCCTCCATGATTATCTTGAACCATTGCACGTCAAACAAGTCGACAAAAAATCCTCTGTAATCGATCCTCAAAATCTCTTGCAGCGTGCCGAAGTAAGTGAGTTCCGCCACCACAGGATCTGTATCAGAGGAACGTCGTCGACTAGACTGTTCAAATTTTGCCATGATTCCACAATCTTGAGTAAAACGCTTTTTGTCGATTCGTTCCACCCTAAAATGTCGACCTTTACACCATGCTGCTGTGTATGACTTATACTACAACGAACAAAGATTATGAGTGGCCGTTCAAACGTTTAGAAATAAAGTCACTAGCTAGTCGTACATTGCAAACTTACCTTGGTCGCGCAACCCCGAGAGTACTCCCACTCTTCCTCAGTCACTTCGTCACCGCATTGTTGTGCGCTTTTCAATTGGTTGTGCAACCATCTTAAGCTCATGAAGGTTGGTAGGCTCTCCAGAACCGTCGGATAGTGCATCGGTGGTCGTCTTCCCCATCTCCACTCGATTCGTGCCCTTTGTCGCTCTTGCTTTGCATCCTCATATTGTGAAATCCACTTTTGCATCACTGGATTGTGAAGCATGCAAAATCGGTTGATTTTAGCCTCTAGATCTTCCGTCATCTTCTTCTCAACACCGAGATTGCACATGACAATCCCAGATATGCGCTCATCATCTATGGTTCGCCATAGCGTGTCCCGGGCTTTATCAAATCCGTCTAGCCACTCTCCAATGTACACTAGGGACTCTGATACCAACCAACCTTCTGCCATGCTACCCTCCGGACGTGCCTTTTGACGCACATATCCCTTAAGAGTTTTCATGAAACGTTCTAAGAAGAACATCCATCTGGAATGAACTGTGCCAGCTATTTCCACCTCATCAACTATGTGAACAAGAAGATGCACCTGAATGGTTAGCATGGTAGTAGGAAAATGTTTCTCAAACATGCACACAAGCTCCGCAGCATTTAGTTTGGCGAATGGTATGGAGTCTACGTTGATCATGAGTCGGGGCCAGTATGGTAACTCGTACCATAGAGATAGTCTCTTCATCCCTGGAGGCAATCAGTCATCGCACATCTCCTTCTGCTCTAACCATGCTTGTGCAGACATCCTTGGTGGCTCTCTTCCCAAAAAGCCATCGCGTAACACATGATTCTCTGGAAGATACGCTTGATGACCTTCGTAGATTTGCTTCTTCAGTGAGGGCGCCCTACGTGAATTCAATCTAGGTCCACATGTGACACATGCTCTGTATCTGCTTGTTTGAAGCCCTGCATGTATACACATGATAATAGATCAACTATGGGAAAAAACAAGATTTACAGTGTCTGAGTGAGGAGTGTCAATAGATCACCTGAGCATTCTATTAGCCCGGGATAGTCATGCATGGTCCACATTAGAATGCCTCTGATCAAAGCATTCCGTCGTCCTGTGTGTCGGCTCATATCCACCACCTCTATGCCAATCCACAGTTGTTGTAGCTCTTCCAATAGTGGACGAAGATACACATCCATATTCCCCACTTTATATCGCCCTGGCACAATCAAGCTTAGCCATAGGTGCCCCTTCTTCGTAGTCAACCACGGGGGAATGTTGTAGTTGACGATGACAACGGGCCATACACTGTAAGATGTTGATCTTTGACTAAATGGATTCACGCCATCCATAGCCAGGCCTAAGCGCAAATTTCGAGCTTCCCTGGCAAAATCCGACCATGTTCCATCTATATGTTTCCAGGCTGCGCAATCTGCAAGAATTCGTAGCACACCATCCGAAGATTTATTCTCCTCATGCCATGATGCTAGGGCGGCCATGGACTTACATTCGAAGAAATGCTTGATGCGAGGAATCAGAGGAAAATGTCGCAAAACCTTTTGTGGAATTTTTGTCCCGTGGAGATCTACTCGATATCTTTCGGAATCACATTTCGGACACTTCTCCATGTCTATGTGTTCCCCTCTGAAAAGAATGCAGTCATTAGGACAAGCGTGGATAGAATTGTAATCCATCCCCAAGTTTCGCAAAATCTTTCTTGCTTCATCTCGGGAATCTGGCATCACATTGTCAGCTGGTAGTATGTGCTCTTTAAGCAATCTACACAACATAAAAATACGATACAGTCGTGTAAAAATCTATCAGATCATTATACATTTAGAGTTTTATTAAAGTAAACTAATTGTAATAGATCACCTGAAAAGCGTTGTGACGCTAGTGTCACTCCATCCAAACTTTGCCTGCATGTTGAGAAGAACCAGGAGTGCTTTCAATCTAGACATACGTGCTCCATTATACAATGGCGTATCGGCTTCACTTTTCATATCATCATAGATAAGCCTTTCTGAATCCATGATCGTCTCGATCATTTCATCAATCTCGGGCTCAAACATTGCCTCGTTGGGAATGTGCTCCGCATGATCATCCCCCGAGCTGTCAGAGGCTACATCTTGTGGCCTCACATATGCTGCTTGACCAAAGCGCCTGCGAACACGTCTATTGGGTTGCAAGATTGCTGCTTGTTGGCCAGCGTCAGAGTCCGACGAGTTATAATTGGCAACAACTCGATCTATAATAGATGGATCGAACTCGCCAAATTCATGAACGTGCTGCAAAGAAACACGTCTTGTCCGTCGCACAGCATGCTTGCATTGATTACAAGGACATAAGACCCTCGTTGAGAGATGGGTGTTTCGGTTGGACAGTCCCACATCCTCGTCACTACTCATAATGAGGATAAAAATCTTATAACTTGGACAACAAATTTAATATTCTATTGGCATTCTTCGTCTTATCTCTCTCTCTCTCTCTCTCTCTCTCTCTCTCTCCCTACACCTCACATTCTCTAGTCGGTCTAGAGGTGCACGGAGATCAGAACCACCGGGTTATAATCTCGTCTTTATTGGTCAATACCTATATTTGTGGGTACAAGAAATCTACAGACCCACGTCTACATGATACTGCATGTAGTGGACAAAACCCCTTTGCCTCTTCTCTAGCTGTAGCACTTCACAGCATCTTAACATCTTTTCACAGTAGATCTTTTCACTGTTCGTCTAACTCTAAACCCTAAACCGTAAGTAATTCTTGCGTGGACTCGATCTAACGTAAATAAGCGTAAATCTAAATAAACGTAAATCTAACTAAAAATAAACCTAAATCTAATTTAACGTAAGTCTACATCTAACCTAATCTTTAACGTCTTTTGGGATAGTTTCCTACGACGTTAAAACTCTCTTCTTCTTGTGTGTGTGTGTGTGTGTGTGGGTAAACCTAAATAAACCTAAGTCTAATCTAATATAACATAAATCTAAATCTAACGTAAATTATGTTATATTAAAAACAAAGAACTAAACTAACAGGGATTATAAGAACCTTAAAACTGATTTAACACATAATTTTTCACATAACTCGGCAAGAGTTGGCATTCTCATCACTAAAGATGTGAGAGTTAACTTCCGGCGGTGACGCTGCCTCATCTCCATCCACATCTGACGACAGCAATTGGCCCTTTAGACCGTTCTTGCTCTTGTTACTAACTTTGAAGTTGCTGTTGAATGACTAGAGGTTGTCTAGATGGTAATTGTGTCGGGGATGTAGTGACTCTTGCCGCCCTGAAGATCCACCTTCTTCCCTATCTTCTGAAGACATTTCACCAGTACTTTTGGATCGACGGAGCCCACCATGAGTGAAGGCAGCAATACCCTATATTCCATTGAGGGCTTTCTTCACCCGCTTCATGCAGGCATCGCAGTCTATGGAGACCTAAATCTAATCTAATATAACGTAAATCTAAATCTAGCGTAAATAAACGTAAATCTAATTAAAAATAAACCTAAATCTAATCTAATTTAACTTAAATAAACCTAAATCTAATTTAACGTAAGTCTACATCTAACCTAATCTTTAACGTCTTTTAGGATAGTTTCCTACGACGTTATAACTCTCTTCTTCTTGTGTGTGTGCGCGTGTGTGAATGTGTGTGCCAATAAAAAGAGATAAATGGTATAACCTTTCTATCACCCATGCCAAGTATGATAGATTGGTTATGCCATTTCCCTCTTGAATAATAGGTCTTGAGTTCAACTCCTCGTCGGCTAGATCTTTAGGTCTTTTAATTTTAATTAGTTTCCTACGACGTTAAATTAGTTTCTCTCTCTTTCTCTCTCAATGTGTGTGCGTTTTTTTGTTTATGCATGTTTTCTCTCTCTTTTCCTCTCTCAATGTGTGCGTTTTTTGTTTATGCATGTTCTCTCTCTCTTTTCCTCTCTCAATGTGTGCGTTTTTTGTTTATGCATGCTCTCTCTCTCTTTTCCTCTCTCAATGTGTGTGTGCATTCTTTGTTTATGTATGTGTGTGTGCGTTTTTGTTTATGTTTGTACTCTCTCTCTCTCTCAAAAACACTATGTGTGTGTGTATGTGTGTGTGAGAGAGAGAGAGAGAGGGAGAGAGAAAGAGGGGAAGGGAACATGAGAGTGAGGAGAGGGAAGGAGCATACCTGGCTCTCCTTCCTCTCCTCGTGTGTGTGTGTGTGTGTGTGTGTGTGTGTGTGTGGAGAGAGAGAGAGAGAGAGAGAGAGAGAGAGAGAGAGAGAGAGCGTTACCTGCTCCTTGCTTGAGGGCGCCGAAAAACTCAGATCTGAGATCTGACTTTTTGGGCGCTCTCTGTTATTTTTTTAGCCCAGTCGGCGTCGCTATGAGCGTCGCAAATTTACTTGTAAATTTGCGACGCTCATAGCGACGCCGGGATTTTTTTTTTTGAGCGTCGCTAATATGAATAGCCTCTTGTAGTGTGAGAAAGTCTATAAGGAGGTTTGTTAGGCGGTGAGCTTCCTGGAAGAAGTTCAATTGCATGGTCATCATTACCTTGTTTAGGAGGTAGCTCACAAGGGATGTCGTCAATAAAAACATCTTGAAACCCCTTGAGAAAATTGGATAACTCTAATTCCTTTTGGTTGCTTTTATTTTCTTTTGCTAAAGCATTAGGTTCATTTGAGAATCTTTAACAAAAATCATGTACGCGAAAATAGAGCTCCTTATTGACTTGTTGAAAGCCGGTGTATGTACAATGGGGATAGTGATACCCATTTCCTTAGCATCTATATACATGTCTTTTTCCATGAACTTAAAGGAGATTCTCCTTTCAGGAAATTTAACATTGGCAGCCAGGCGGTCAAACCATGGTGCCCCTAGGATTACATCCTCATGCTTGAGAGGAGAGATAAATAAGTCCTCTTTGTCCACATAGCCTTTGACATGAAGCCTCAATTTCCCGATTAAGGGAGTGACTGAAGCCTCTTGCCCCTTGAAGGCACTGTCTGCGGGTAGGACATCTCCCATCTCGTAAGCTTGTATGCCTAGCTTGGTGGCCAACTCTATAGATATAAAATTGTGAGTAGAACCAGGGTCAAAGAGAATAAAAGCATCATGTTCTCTTACCTTTCCCCAAGCATGGCATAGAGGAGATCCTTTGTGATGAGTTTGGTGAGTCTCCTCCTCTTGGATTTCAACCAAGGAAGCTCTAGGAGGATCTTGGCGGTTGTTCTTTTGGGGACAAGCACGGTATGCATGCCCTTGTTCGCCGCACTTGAAACACCGATTATCTTTGCGATAACGCTCAAGCTCTTCAGGAGAGAGTTTGTTTTTACCTTTGTAAAATCCCTTCTCTTTAGCTTTGTTGGAGTCGCCCTTAGGAGACTTTTGGACATTGTCCTTCCCCTTAGGCTCGTTGGAACCCTTATTTTCCGTGGGCTTATTATTTCTTTTAGCCCCCGTTTGGAAATTGATTCGAGAGGCCACCATAGTATGGTGTATTACCGCCAATATGGTACGTGGCCTTTGGGAGCTGACATACTCCGCCATTTCTTCGGTTAAGCTCGCACAAAATTGTTGGCTTTGCTCTCCAAAATCCACCTTTTTGAAGACAGTGGCTTTGAGTTGTAGGTCCCAAAACTTGTCTACATATTTGTGGATGGATTCATAGGGAGAGAGCTTTGAGCTTCGCCATTCGGTGAGTACTTTGTCTTTGGCATCGGTGGCCAAAAACTGCTTCATAATGGAAGCTCTTAAAGCTTTCCATGTTCGTGGAGCTTCACCGTTGGCTCGTAGGCTAGACCACCATTGCCTGACGGACTTTTGAAAGTGCATAGCTACATGGCGTAGCTTAGAGGACTCCGTGAAGCCCTCATCTCCAAACGCCGCATCAAATTGCTGGATAAAGGCCAAGACTTTGTCCGTAGCACCAAAGGTGCCATCATAGGTAAGGAAAGAGATGCTCTTCCCTCCCTCTTTGAACTTCTTCAGCTTGGATGACCTCTTCCATGCGGCATAGGATTTCCTATGGCCTCTTCTTTTTGATGTTTCAAAGGTTGCACCATCACTTTCTTCAGAAGGTGAAGAATTTGAAGAAGGTGGAGAAGAGGGTGACCTCTTTCTCGCCTTTTTCTTGTCTTGATCTTCGTCGTCTTCACCATCACTTTCATAAGAGGAAGAGGATGAAGAAGATGGAGAAGAGGGTGTCCTCTTTCTTGCCTTTTTCTTCTCTTGCTTTTTATCATCCCTCTTTGAATTCTGGTGTGGAGAAGAGTGTGTTGGTCTTCTCCGCTTTGGTGGTGATGGAGAGCGTTTAGCCCGCCGTCTTCGTGGAGCCATCTCCGCCGAGGTGGCGGAAGACTCACATATTTCTTGTTCCTTCGGTGGAGGCTCTTGAGTTCTCCTTTGGGAAGGAGATGCATCATCAAGAAGTAAATTCTTGAGCCCTTCGTATGGATTCTCTTCTTCTTCCCGAATCGGAGAGAGACCTCTTTTGGAAATCTTACAAGGAGGCTTCCTAGGTGTTCTCTTGTCATGGTGGTGAGCTTGAAGAATCCCGTGAGCACGGAGCTGCCGTTGCATTTCACTTTGGAGAGATGGATTGCCCATGGCTTGTTGAAGCCTAGAAACAAGATAGTTAACAAGCATCGGAGCATCATTAGTAGCTTGCTCATTAGCAAAATCAAAGTTATCAACATTAATTTCACTCTCTTTACTATTGTCAGCCATTCTAACAACTTTTAGGTGTAAACTTTTTAGGTGTACTTTGGCACTTCAAGCCCTAGTTGCTACTCCTCTTTACCCCTTTAGAAAAAGCACTCAAGCTACTGTACCCGCGGCTCGAATACCATTAATTGCAAGGAATAGAAGAGAGGGTCTTTCGACACCAAAACAGCACCGGCTCCTGTCAAGCTTCTAATAGCTCAATAGTGGTTAAGCCGTAGGCAAGCCCCGTAGGACTCCACTATTAAGACCATAGCTCTCAACGGTGATGCCCCGTTAACTACACGAAGGCAGGCGCACTGCAAGGCTGAAAAATCCCTATTCTACTTACTCACAGGCAATTAATAATACCAACCATTTATAGCTAGCTTGAGGACCTCCCTTCTTGAGCAAGAAAAGAGAAACCATGTGCTCTGATACCAATGTAACATTTAATGGCCTAAAAACTTGTGTGTAGCGGAAATTAGCATGAACATAGTGGGCATTTCATTAGAATAGATTCCTAATGAGAATTACAAGAGTGCTTGGGTGGAGAGAGCAACAAAAATCATAACACCTAGTTAGATAGCATGAACAATACTTTAAAAATAGAGAGAAATTAAGCTATTGACAACAGTTGAGGACCGGATTTGCATGGAGCCGGTCCTCCCTCCAAAAGGCTTTGTATTATGGTTTCTCCCATCAAGAGAGACATTGTACAATACAATTCTTTGTGTTCCTTCAATACCAGCTAGTGAAATAAAGATGAAAGCTTCATGCACTAAGCAAAACACTTAGCAAACAAAACATTAATTATCCCTGGTCTCAGACCCAAGACCTCACACACCTTCGAAGATGGTGAGAGCTAGCAG
Source organism: Adiantum capillus-veneris (assembly GCF_014529385.1). Taxonomy (NCBI): domain Eukaryota; kingdom Viridiplantae; phylum Streptophyta; class Polypodiopsida; order Polypodiales; family Pteridaceae; genus Adiantum; species Adiantum capillus-veneris. The sequence continues at coordinate 141,780,067 of NC_140949.1, read as the reverse complement.
GGTATGAGAGTAGATTGAGAGGAAGAAGGAGTATATTACGAGAAAGATGTACATCTCCTCACATAACCACTCATATTAGCATAGCTTAGCTTAGTAATTAGCATGGTAGAGGAGATGAGCATGCATTGAAGCTTGGCTCTTGGTTGGATTCGCATCCACATGCCAAGAGTGTGTCGATGTAGGCTTCTATCTCACAAGCTTGGAGTAGGTGATGAGCTCTCCATTAAAGCTTGGGAAGAGATAGTCTTCTTTTCTTCACACATGAGATTGTGTGAGTGTGTGTGTGATAATGCCTTGCAAAAATCAGCCCCCTCTCTCTCTTGGGCGAGCCCTCTTGCTATTTGCTCTTGCTCTACCCTCATTGGACCTCCCCAGGTCAAGCCAATGACCATTAAGCAGCATAAGTGATAGCCTCCTGACATGTGTCCCCCTTTACCCTTTTGTGAGAGCTTTAGGTAATTTAATAATTCAACTAAACTCTCATTGGACCCCTTTTCCTCCTGGCCAATAGGAATCAGGCAAGCCATTGGGCTGTTGAATGCTCATTGGACCCCTTGGGAGACTGTCCAATAGTCTTTTAGAGGACTTAATTCTCATTTTTTCTTTTATTAAGTGTTTTTAAATTAATTAAACTAGATTTACTCTAGCCTAATTCTCATTGGTCCACCTCCAAGGCCATCCAATAGGAATTGGGTACACCTTGTGGGCATCTGGCCTAGGGAGCTGACATGTGTCCCTCATTCCCTTTGTGTAAAGGGAGCTTGTGTGTGTGTGTGTGTGTGGATTTCTCTCTCATCCCCTACATGCTAGGCTTGCCCCCTCCTATGTAGGGATGTGCAAAGACTTTTTTGGACACACACAAAGCATCCAATTCCCCTATGGTTGACCTTTGGACACAACCTTTGAATTTTGGAACCTTAGCATTTTGGAAGTCTTAATGGGCTGAACCTTAGGGTCTTTTTAGCCCATTGTTGCACACGGCTCTTTTGCAGATGGCCCCCCCTTTGGATACCTATTTTCCCTCCTTTGGATCCCTACTGTGGCCGGTCTGCTAGCTTAACCAATATTCTAGCTTTTTCTCCCCTGGCACTTCCCCATATTAAATGATCAGTTTAACATGAGAAAATCATTTTAGGAGAATTATATATTGATTATTATGACAATCATTATGTCGAACTTGTCTACTGCGATCTCCTCATCATTCCTTCTACTATTTTTGTCCTCATGTCAACTCTAGGGTCAATCATGTTATCATGTTACCATCATCACTACTTCTGTGCTCTTCCTTTTCTTTCAGCTTAGCTCAAGGTCCTCTTGTATAACATTGATTCTCCCTTCATCACCACGGACAGAAAGCTCATATCTTTGTTTGTCTTTAGTCTTGTTTTTAGAGGGAAGGAGGTCTTAGTTGGAAAGCCTGCGGAGCTGCTTTAATTTTATATCAGAGACTCTTGAGCCTGCATGAGAGTTTTTGGGACAAGTGTGGTGTAGAGTTGGGCAATGACTATGGTCAATGTGGCTTGATTACAGTAAATTTAGGAGCTTGTGAGGTGTTTTTGATAGTTATGAGCCCGAGATTATGAGCACCCTCGGTTACAACGCTCTTCTTTACTCAACGGGTAAGTACATGGGTCTCATAGAGATGGAATCTAATGCAAGAAATAGTGCAGGTCTTACCTCCAAACTATATGGTTTTGGGTAGTGTCTAAACACTTACAATGCATGTGGAATCTGGAGAATTCCGATGAAAGAAATAGTGTAGGTCTTACTTGCAAACTATATGGTTTTGGGTAGTGTCTAAACACTTACAATGTAGGTGGAATTTGGAGGATTCTGATGGTGGTGCACATGGTTTGATCCGTGTGAGGTGCATACTCATCAGAAGAATGTTTTTGTATATGCATGATTATGATGGTGCTTTGGTTATGGGTGGTCCTACCAATTGATATTCACAGTGTCCATAGCCACATGCATAGCATAAATGGTTGCATTTTTTTGTAGGAGCTTTGGCGACTCAAGTTTTTCATACATTACAATTATTACCAAAGCTTGAATGCTTGAATGCTTCAAAAATAAGGTCACCATGCTACCTTGAATGTGATTTGGGAGTTATCAGAATGTAGAATTGTCTACCATAGGTAAGGTTTAAGGAGCTTGAGAAGGTGTAAGGCCTTTAGCTCTTGAGTTATAATTTGAACTCTGTGATAAATAACCTTTTTTTTAATGCTTGATGCCCTTTGGAAGTTTTCACATTCCTGCTGCTATTCTGTGTGAACTAGGACCTATAGGGACTTCGAGGGGTAGTGTGGGAAGCACACTTAGGATTCATTGGGTAGGGTCATTGCTACACTATTGTAGCATTGCTAATCATGGGAATCATATGTTACACCACAAAAGGTGGAATGCCCTTCATATCATGATGTGTCCAAGCAAATATGTCCTTGAATTATTTGAGGAGCTCCTTAAGTATAGCATGTTCAATCTCATTGAGGTCTAAGTGATAATAATTGTTTTAGACTCCTCATTGACGTCTGCGAATTCTATCTTGTTAACTAACGTTGGACCATCATAGACTCCACTACTTCCATCGGTAGGCGTTTGTTGGGCTTTGGTGTACACAACTTTTTTCTCTCCCATGGTATAAGCTTAAATGTTTGGTTGCAGGATGTAAGCCTACAGGCTCTTGTTGTGCAAGGGCCTTTGATCTAATTTCCATTTCCTTTTGTTGTTGAGCTAATTTGGTTTTGTTGTCTCCTTACAATACGACTCAGTTTTGGCTTCTCTGCAATCTCTATTTGTGTGATGTTGAGAGGTCGCGAATTGCACCACATGACACTTTGAAGGTATTCACCCCAGTTGTGTACCAACTTTTGATGAGCATCACATGCTTCCACATAATTGAGCCATTATGCAGTGGATCTCTTTTCTTTTATATTAACACGTACATTCACTTGATATCTTTGCCTTTTAAGCCTCTTGCTCTTTTTTCTAGGTTTTGGTTTTCGATTGCTTCTAACGCAGAATCACTAGATTCATCCTCATTCATGTCCTCTTCACTTGGGATAAATTGTTATAGGATGTTGTATCAGGCCCCAAAAGTTTCGTTTCCAGACTTGAGCCATGTGATTCCAATTCCCCATCAAGCTCGTAGTTGATTCCTATTGGTAATTAAGCCTTTGAGTCGCATTGGTCACAATCTTTTGAGGCGCTATCAGTTTAAATGTCATTCAAGTTTTCACCTTTTATGTGTCATCAGAGAGTATATGGATTGCACTTAACATGTTTACTGGTGAAAACTGCGGCATTTTGTCCCCTCATGTGTTACCCAAGTTGTTCCTCTATTTCCCCAGGTGCATCTGGTTACCACTAGGTGTATCAAATCGACGTTGTTCGACTTGGCCATTCTAAGCAGGGCATCCATATAAGGAGAGTCCTTTCCAATGTCCGTCTCTTTCTTATAGGTATAATATGTTGGGGTAAGCCTTAACTTACACTCACAATGAGAACACTCCCTAAAAGCCAAGCATGCACCATTTAAGTGCATAGTCACATTTTCCCTATGGAACCTACAAAGCCTCACACATGCTACTCATTCTCTATACACATGCTACACACTTGATAGCCACATCCTACTTGTGGTAACTCACATGACCCTTTCCATTTCCACTTGTGGTGCATATCCATCCAATCACTGATTGCACTTCTCCACATTGAGCCTATAAATGGCCATTATCCAAAGCTTGTAACTCTCTCCAATTCTAATAAATCAAGAAAGTTATTTTCATTCCATATGTGTATTGAGATCAGTCTAATCTCCTCCTAATGATCTGTTGGCTATGGTGCAACCATGAATGCCTCATTGGTCTATCCACCATAAGTTGTACATGTGGTATCAGAGCTAATGCATAATTAGTGTGTCCTAATTACATTGGTTAAGATCTCTATGCTAGATTTAGTGCTCTTTCTTTAAGCGCTAAATTATAATGCTTTGGGTTTAGGCTAATTACGTTCAACCTGATTTTTTCTATCATTGGATTTGGGCAAGTCTATATGGCCACTATCCTAATCAATGTTTAGGGATAATTAGATTGAGAAATTAGGTTGTGTTTCTTTTAAAAGACTTGCTTGATTATGAGTGCATTGCTTCTTTGATTTTTTCATTTTTACGAGCCAAATTATTTCCCTTGAGAACGCCTATTAGAAATTGCAATCTATATGTCTGCGTAGATATCTACATAAGCTCTTTGATGCACTAACCCATACTCTATTTAAGCAAATTCATAAAAAAGATGGCACGTTGATTATACTCTTGGTGATACACCCTTAATTCTCTGCTCATTACCTTGATTGACATTGTATGTGTGTGTGTGTGTGGCCTTAAAAAGGTGTGTGCGTGCGTGTGTGCGCGTGGTTCTAAGGACAAAAAAAAAGCTATGTGGGGCCATTTTTCACTAAAGAGGTCGAGGCTTCTTTCCTTTTTGGAGATGCCCAACTTCAAAGGCATTTCATGCCCACCTCATTATCAAGTGAAAATCGCTTGGCTACCCCTCGTGCCACCTCATCAATTGTTAGTGGGAGAAGGTTTATTCGGCTTCTCTGTCACCATCACAACCCGCTAGCTTGTTGTGCTATGCCTCCAACTTGAAAGAATAGGCCTATGACCTCCTACTACCCTGTCCTCCATCTTCATTGACTGCGTCAACTAGTCATCCCTCGTTGGTGGACCCGCGCTCGTTACCACCCTCAGACCCACGTCACCACCTGCAAAATTCTCATTGCTTGGGCTAGAGCCCCGCACGCCCACGTGTTGTTTTGCCTTGTCATCCATTGCACTCACCATCGTTTGCCAAGGCTTGCTAGGCTCCAACTCATTGCCATCTAAATCATTGCCCACTGTCACCTTGTCACCATCCAAAGCATTGCACCTGTTTGCATTCTGCCACACTTTAGCATGCACCCTACAAACCAACTACAACTTTGCCAGGCCTCTTCAACTAGCCTATGCACCTGTTGAGTTTGTCTCGTCAACAATCTCCCTAAAGCTACTGACCCACTGTAAGGCTTTATTTTCCGCATATTTGCCAAAGTAACTTTATGATTCAATACAGTGAAAGATTTTTCAAGAAGAACTTGAAAAGCTTATCAAATGTGGATTCATATACCTTATTAAGAACTCAGAATGGGCTTCTCCGATAGTCATTGTGCCAAAGAAGAATGAGAAACTTTGAGCATACATGGACCTCAAAAAGGTTGATACAACCACTAAGAGAGATCTTTATCCCTTGCCATATCAGAAACATGTGTTTGAGAGAGTTGCACGCAAGGAGGCTTATAACTTTTTAGATGGGTACTCTGGTTACAATCAAATTACCATTGCCCTAATGGACCAAGCTAAAATTTCTTTTATAACAGAATTCAAAGTGTTTGCATTTCGTGGAAGTTTGGCTTAACGAATGCCCTTGTTACCTTCCAATGATTGATAAAAACTGCCTTCAAGGAGTATTCAAGGGATTTTTGTGGGGGGTTTGTGAAGCTTTTCTCTTAGAAAGAGCATCTGCCATGTTTAGTACAGACGGTGTTTGAAAAGTGCAGATTCCATCGCATCTATTGAACCCTTTCAATGGCCATTTCTTGGTTAGACATGGAGTCATTTTAGGACATATATTGATTTAGAATGGGATTTCTACAGATGAGGGAAAAATTAAAGCTATTCTAGAATTGCCACCATCTACAAACTATAAGGGGGTTCAAAGATTCATATGACATGTCGATTATTATCGACAGTTTATTTTACACTTTGTTGAGATAGCTCATCCATTGTACAAGCTTCTTATTGAATTTAATTGGATCGAGGAATGTGATCGTGCTTATGGGTTATTAAAGAAGGCACTGACAAGTGCCTTAATTTTACGAGTGCCCGATTGAAATATATTTTTTATGTACATATCGATGCATTAAATTTTATTATTGATGCGTTCTAACTCAGCCAGGAGAACATAAATTGGATTACCCCATTAGCTTTATTAGCCGCGAGTTAAATGATACCGAGATGAACTATACCACTTCATATAAAAAAGGTTTAGTTATACTCTGTGCAATAATCAAATTTTTGTTTTATGTTGGTCATCGAGCGTTACTATATCTAGTAAATAAGAATTACAAGATGGTTACACATTCTCCTCGAATTCGATTTTATAGCGGTTGTGAGGCCCAAAAAAAAAGGTCATGGATGATCATTTGTCTCGCATACGCGATGGAGAAGCCCCCCACTGGAGTTGATAATGAGTTTCTCAATACTTCCCTCTTTATGGTTGAGACCATGTCCAAATGGAGTGTGACGATTGTTAACTTTTTAGTTAGTGGTTTCTCATCCAAAGAGCTTCAAAAGAATTTTAAGCTTGAAAGTTGATCAAAGAATGTAAACCTTACTGCTTGACTGTAGGAAATCTCTATAACAAAGGACATAATGACATTCTTAGGCGTTGTGCCCATGAGGATGAGTATTTATATATTTTGCAAGAAGCACATATAGGCATAGCTGGAGGTCACTTTTTTGGAGATTTGATTGCTAGAAAAATGTTGCAATTAGGCTATTGGTGGCCCACCTTATTTAAGGATATATAACTTTTTGCAAAAGGGTTTGATGAATGCCAATATTACAAAAAAACAGAGCGAAATAATCAAATACCCTTATATTCTATTAAGGTGACCCAACCGTTTGAAAACTGGGCCTAATACTTTTTAGGTCCCATTAGTCCTATGGTTGTAACACCTAATCTCAGTATATCATCGTTGCCATTGATAATGTGATGAAGGATGAAGCTAAGGCTGCGTGCAAGGCTAGGCAAGGATATTTGAACTTGTGAGTGAAATTGGTACCCATTTTACAAATGAGGTGATAAGAGAAGTTACATTGAGTTTCATGATATCCCACCACAAGTAGTTTATCATTCTCAGTCTTTGAGTGGCTTCTTGAAAAGTTTGGCTGGTAACCCATTAGTCCAACTTTTATATCCTTGAGAGGCTAGAAGAAGAGATGCAATTGGATGTGTAGAATGCTGTGGTGGAGAAGGATAGGAGAAATAAGTGGTTTGACTGACATTTAAAGAATAAGGATATCAAGGTTTGCGATAAAGTCCTTATGTGTGGAGTGTGTAACGAAAAATAAAAGTTGAAATATGTTGGAAAAGAACCATACAGAGTATGTGAAATTACCCCACAAGGTACCATTTGTATGGAGACTCTAAACGGAGTTGAAACCAGTGGATTCCTCAATGGGAGTAAATTCAAAGGATATTGTGATTCCCTAAGCCAAGAGGAATTATGTGCCATTCAAGGTAGCCAAAGGCCCAAGCATAGTTGAAAAGTTACAAGCCCAAATTGAGGCTTGATAATGACAACAGCGTATTAGGTGCCAATGAGAGGCTAATCTTGGAGTTACACTTCATTTCAAGTTGAAACAGACAATGATTTTATAGACTCTGACTTTCCTCTATGATACCCAATTGAGTTAAATAGCAGATTTAGGACTGTGGGAAGGGAAAGATCACGAAGTACTCCACACTTGTTCTGGAGCTAGTTTGATTCCACCTAGCTCAGGAAGGGGGAGTCACATGAAGCTTCTATCTCCTCATGTAATGCATCCATAGATGTAAAAGCTTATACAGAGTGTCTGCCTACCACTGTCAATCTTCATGAAAATACAAATGAATCTACACCTTCCATTGTAAATTTATCGCTTCAAAGAACATTTTGAGTTCATTCATGGGAGAGCACCTAAGGTGGTGGAAAACAATTGTCTAAAGTCCTCCCCTGTTCCCAAGTGGAGTAAATGGTTTCAAAGGGTGATGACATCTCTTTAAAAGGCATGATCTACCCGAGGAAGGGGGGAATGCAACTCAACATGTATCTTCCTCTGAATTCCCTCTTAGCCTTCCTTCCCTAACCTTTTAGCTTTCAAATATTAGGGAATGTATATATGTAGCCTTATACTCAAACCAAAATAAAAATAAAAGGCAAAGGAGCAGGAGCCATCTAGCAATGAGAGTGAAGCATACAAGATCCAATGCACATTCCAAACTCACAATGTCACATCACGCACAATGGAACAACCTTTATGTCATTTGCAATCTAACCAAAATCTACCCATGTTCACAGGTATGGTTAATTCACCAGCGTCATCTACGGTTACTTTACTAAGAGGTATCCTCTTTACTTTTCTCAAGTGTGTCACATGATGTACCATGTACTTACCTCTAAATGGGATCTTGTAGCTAAACTAGCGTGTGAGGAAAAAGTTGAGGATTTAGAATGAGTGTTACATCTATTGACCATGAGTGATCTCTACCTAGTAGAGAATGTCACCATGACTGCAAAAGCTTATCCTTTTGAGCAAGATGAGTATCCATGCCTAGTGAAATTCCTAGTGAGCTTATGTGTATGGGATGATGAGAAATATTTATCACATTGCATGAATGAAACTCATGGTCTCATTGAGGATGGATTTATTTATATTGATGATGAGGATAGAGTTTTAGTCTTAGGACTATAAGCCAATCTATATAACATTCTCTTACCTTGAAGGTAGGTTAGTGTTCTCCACTTTGTTTCTATTTTTTCTTCAAGTGAATAAATGAATTCTTGTGGACTGCAAGACAAGCTAATAATGCCAACACTCTAGTGTTACCATATACATGTGGTAGTGATGTGTGTGAACACACTAGGACCGCCGGGGCATTTTTTCCCTCTTTAGGAGGTTTTTTCCCCCGTGCATTGTATATACGCCCATCACTCTAGGGCTATCTATCTTTCCATTGCACACTAAGTAACACACTCTCTATCGTGTGCCTTGAGCTTCCTTCGTCTTCTCCAAGCTGTGTGTGTTTCTCTGCAACCCTAATTCCAACAATTGGTATCAGAGCAGGTCACGTCCTCCCGGGCTTAGTCGCCAGCTGCTCTAGCACACGCCTGCTCACTTTCTCCGATTTCAGTGATCTTTGGCGAGCGTTCGCAGGTCGACAAATATTTTGGGTAAGCTCGAAGAGCTTGGTCTGCTCAGAATTTTGATTTGGGCTCATTTCGGCCTCCGTTTCCACTACATGCAGTACTGCACAGGCTATTTCGTCATTTTGTGCAGATTTTCTGTCAGTGCCGTTTTCTGCATAACAGATGCCTTATAGTCTTCTACGGTTTGTGCTATATAGCACAAGTTGTTCCCGCTCCATTTCTCCTATTTTCGAGCAGTTTTCACATCAGGTGCAGCATTTACCATGGCTGAGGACAGGTTGGATGGGGACAACTACCCTATGTGGGCTTATATGATGCAACATGTTCTTGTGTCAAAAGGTGTCTGGAACATTGTGCAGGGCATTGATGTATGTCCTGGTTCTGAAGATGTAGGCGATGTTGAGGATGTTGCAGGTCTTGCTGCAAGGATTGCAGCTGTTAGAGTTGTTTTGCCTACGGCAGAACAAGCTCGTTGGGATGTTAAGGATGCGCAGGCTCATGCATTGATTGCGTTTTCTGTGAAGCGCACCATTATTCCTCACATCCGTTCAGCAAAATCTGCAAAACAAGCTTGGGATATTCTAGCAGGTCTTTATGCAAGCCGCAATGAGGCTAAAATTGCTTTGCTGCGTAAAGAACTAGAGTCGAAGATTATGCATGAGGAAGATGATATGGACACTTTCCTTGCTAGTGTCAAGGATATCAATGAACAACTCATTTCTGCAGGTGAAGTCATTTCGGACAGTTCCCTTGTGCAGACTGTTCTTGATGCCTTACCAGATTCCTACCAGACTTTTGCTAGTACTTGGAGACTGATGACCCAAGGAAATCCTGAAGTTGTCAAGTTTGATGCATTATGCACATTGCTGTTGCAAGAGTCACTTTCTAGAAAAAACAGGACTAGGCAGCGTGCAGTTGAACAGGCTTTTATTGCTTCTCAAAGAAAGGGTGGTAACAGTAATGCAGCCACTTCTTATGGTTCTGCTGTGAGTGGCAAAAATTCTGTTCCTAATGCTTCTGGTGGCAGCACTTCGTCTGGCAATTCTGGTGATAAGGGCAAAAAGAAGATGCGTTGCCATTATTGTAAAGCCAATGATCACTTGATCAAGTCGTGTCCTAAGTTAAAGGCCAAAGAGGCTAAGAAGAAAGAGGGTGGTTCCACTGCAAATGTTGGTTCCACTACAAATGTAGCCATTGTTGAGTCTTCTGTGAAAGGAGATTGTGATGCTGATGTTGATGCAGAATGGGCTTTTAGCGCAGAGTGCACTTACAATCCTGCTGTCCATGATGCATGCTTGTCAGTTGCTGCTGATTCACATGTGTGGTATTTCGAGAGTGGTGCTACAAAGCACATTACCTCACATCGTGAATTGTTTACCTCGCTCGAGTCTGTCCCTCATGGGAATTCAGTCACTTGTGCCAACAACGCCTCTTATCCAGTTCAGGGAGTTGGAAAGATTGTGCTCACTGCTGCTAATGGCAGTTCCTTCACACTTGTTGATGCACTTTATGTACCTGGGATCAAGAAGAATCTCTTGTCTGTATCCGCACTTGCTAGACTTGGACTTGTAGTCAAATTTGTGGATGACAGATGTACAGTTCATGATCTCAGTTTTGGTGATGAAATTGTTGCATCTGGGCTTTTGTGCCGTGGGCTGTATAAGCTCACTTTGTATGACAAGTGTGGACAAAATTTTGCAAATGCTGTTGCAGATTCAAGGGCTATTTCAGATGCAAAACTTTGGCATGCATGTTTTGGTCATCTGAATTTTGCCAGTTTGCTGCGTTTGCAGAAATCTGATATGGTTGCTTCTTTGCCACCTCTTGAAGCACCTGTTAAACATGTTTGTGAAGGCTGTATTCTGGGTAAAATGCACCGTTCTAAGTTTCCAAAGGATGGTTCAGTTAGGGCCACATGCAGGTTGCAGCTTGTGCATAGTGATGTTTGTGGGCCCATGCAAACTCCGTCCTTGGGCAATTACCTGTACTTCGTGACTTTCATTGATGATTACTCCAGGCATGCATGGGTATTTCCGCTTAAAGCGAAGTCCGAAGTTTTTATGTGCTTCAAACAATTTTTGGCTATGGCTGAAAATGTCTCAAAATGTACTATGGGCACCCTCCGTTCCGATCGAGGGGGGGAGTATATGTCTCATGAATTTAATGCATTTCTGGCTAGTTGTGGGATAAAACACCAATGTACAGTGCCTTATACACCTCAGCAAAATGGTGTTGCTGAGAGGAAAAACAGGTCACTAACGGAAATGGCACGATGTATGGTCAAAAGTCAAGCTTTGCCGCATTCTTTTTGGCTTGAGGCCATCATGTGTGCCACTTATGTACTTAACAGGTGTCCTACGAAAGCTTTGCAGTCTATTACTCCATATGAAGCATGGCATGATAGAAAGCCTTCTATTGAGCACATGCGTGTTTTTGGCTGTTTGGCATATGCTTTGGTGCCACAAGTGCAGCGCATAAAATTGGATGATAAGGCTGTCAAATGTATTTTTGTTGGTTATAGTGCTGAAAGCAAAGGTTACAGGTTGTATCATCCGCAAACAAAACGTATTCTGGTTTCACGGGATGTAGTGTTTGTGGAAGACTCTGTTCAGCCCTTGCTGTCATGTACTAGAGACAGTAATGTAAGCTCACAGGACATTTATGACACTTTGTTGCCTCTTTTCAGTGGTGGATATACGAATGTAAGTTCCAATGAGGCAAATGTACAGCCTATGGGGGTTTCTGAAAATGTTTTAGAACAGCCTATTACTGATGCAGATGTACATGATGTACTTGATGAGGAAAGGGCTGAAAATGAGCAGGCTAGAGGTATGCCAAAATGGCTGGTGCACACTTTGCGTGACAGTAAATTGGATGCACCTTTATCTAGTCGTACTCGTTCAGGCTCTCGCCATGCATCTTATGCATTAGATTGTTATGCTTTGGCTGTGTCTAGTTTACATGATGTTGAGGAGCCTCTGTCTTTTGATGAAGCACAGAATTCAGAAAATTGGATTGCTGCCATGAAATTAGAATATGATGCACTTATAGAGAATGACACATGGACTTTATGTGATTTGCCTCCTAGCAAAAAGGCCATTGGTACGAAGTGGGTTTACAAGTTGAAACGCAAGCCGGATGGTGAGATCGATCGCCATAAGGCTCGACTTGTTGCAAAGGGTTATGCACAACAAAAAGGCATAGATTATGAAGAGACTTTTGCTCCCACTTGTCGTATGACTACTGTGCGTTTTCTATGTGCATTGGCAGCTCATTTTGGTTGGGATGTACATCAATCAGACATTGTTACTTCTTTCTATAATGGTGACATATTTGAGGAAGTTTATGTAACGCAGCCTCGCGGTTTTGTCATAAAAGGACAAGAGGACAAAGTGTGCAAATGTAAGAAGGCTTTGTATGGGTTGAAGCAATCTCCTCGTGCTTGGTATGAGAAAGCTGACACTCATTTGGTTAAACGAGGCTTTAGTAACAGTCCAACAGAAAGCACATTGTATGTAAAGCGTGAGGATGATGTATTTCTCATTGTGGTTCTTTATGTTGATGATTTGCTGATCATTGGACCAAATGAGAGACATATTGCTGAATTTAAGGCTGATTTGAATGCTACTTTCAAGATGAAAGATTTGGGGCTGTTGCATCATTACTTGGGTATACAGTTTAAGCAGTGTGATGGTGGTATTGCCTTGTGTCAGAAAAGCTACATAGAGACATTGCTATGTAAGTTTGGACTTGAGGATTTCAAACCTATTGCCACTCCCATGGAAACAGGTTTGAAGTTGAGTCTACATGATGCTGGCGATCCTGCTGATGTCACTCTTTACCAAACTGTTGTTGGCTGTCCCATTTATGTATGCAACACGAGGCCAGATATTCAGTTTGCAGTCTCGTAGGTCAGCAGATTTATGCATAGCCCAGGGTCTAAGCATTGGCAGGCTGTCAAGAGGATTTTCCGCTACCTTAGTGGCACTTTACATCTTGGCTTGTTTTATCCCAAGGGGGGATCATTGCCGCCAGACTTACATGCTTTTTCGGACTCAGATTGGGCTGGTTGTTTTGACACGCGAGTGTCCACAAGTGGTTTTTGTTTCATGCTTGGCAGTTCATGTATATCATGGTTGAGCAAGAAGCAACCTACTGTGGCCACTTCGAGTTGTGAGGCTGAGTACAGGGCAGTCTTCACAGCTACGGTTGAGTGTGTATGGCTCAGACGCCTTATGGCTGACTTGGGTGTTGGACAGGACACTGCCAACACTATCTACACTGACAGTCAGAGCGCATTGGCAGTTGCGAGGAACCCAGTTTTTCATGCTCGCACAAAGCACATTGAGGTGCATTACCACTATGTCAGGGAGAGGCTCTCAGCAGGAGAGATCAGCTTGGCTTATGTGCCAACACAGGACAACCTTGCAGATCTTTTCACAAAGGCATTGTCTCGTGAGAAGCTTGAAGCTTTCCGCAAAGCTTTGGGCTTACTCCCCTTTGTGGACTGATCCTGTCCTCAGGGCATGGCACTTCCCTTTACTCATGTGCCAGCTCTCGTTCACCGCATCACTCCAAGGGGGATTTGTTACCATATACATGTGGTAGTGATGTGTGTGAACACACTAGGACCGCCGGGGCATTTTTCCCCTCTTTAGGAGGTTTTTTCCCCCGTGCATTGTATATACGCCCATCACTCTAGGGCTATCTATCTTTCCATTGCACACTAAGTAACACACTCTCTATCGTGTGCCTTGAGCTTCCTTCGTCTTCTCCAAGCTGTGTGTGTTTCTCTGCAACCCTAATTCCAACATCTAGCTCATTAATTTATGCGGGTCCCTAATTTATGATTGATTTATACTCTCTACTTGGCCATGCAACTTTCATAATTTCATGCATCTCATGCTTGCCATTGCTTTCTTGTTCTTAAATTTCCATATCTTTAGTGACTTGCCTTTTGTTGAACTAGCATACTCTCACAATGATTAATTGATTTTGGAGTGCTTCTATACATCGGAGGGGCTGTGATATTGTAGAGGACAAGTGCATTGTCTTGCGGTGTTTTTCTTAATTGTGAGCACATCCATGGGCCACTACTCTCTTCAAAATGTTTAAGTTCTACAAGAGCCATACATAGTGGATCAATCAATTTCACATATGTTCTGTATTCTTGCTTACCATCCAAGGTATCTACCCCAATTGGCACATTCATAAATTTTGAGGACGATATTTACATTAGAAAGGGGGGCATGTTAATCCACGATGGTGGTTAGCCCTTATTTTGAGTTTTTTTAGTCATGGGCTAGGCTTGTTGGTATTGTATGTGCATGGTAGGTGATTGGGTGATCGTTGATGAGAGGTGCACCATAAACTTTACCATATTAGGTTTTACCTGTTGTGGCTGGTCAAGTGTGGATGCTCATGTGCGAAAGAGACTGACCCATATATTAGCCATTGTAAACCTAAAACTCTCTCATTGTCATAGGTGCAATACACAAAGTGCTCTTGCTCTGTCTCCTTCTCCATCACGTGCTTGTGGTGGGTATGAGAGTGTGTGAGTGCATGAGAGAGAGAGAGAGAGTATGTGTGCGTGATCGAGCATTGCATGTTGTCACTATTTACAACGAGGTGATTGATACGGTGGAGTACGACTTCTTCTTCTTCACGGTGTGAGGATCACTTGATGACAACACAAGGAGGTGAGTGACACATGATTGTTGTTTGTTTGGGCTTATCGGCACCACGGTTATGTGTTTGTAGTCTTTGTGGCTCACACACGGCACATGACAAGTCCCTTGCATTAACAAGGTACTTTATAAATTATGAAAAGATGAGGTGATGAAAGTTGTGTGACCAGTTTTTGCTTCATTTATTTAGCATGGAAAATACAAAAAACTTCATTTTAAGGGGCCTCTAATTTGTGTGTCTGTTACAAGACTGGGCACCCTCCTGTTGTATGTGATTAACTGCAATTGGAATAGCTGGCTTAATGGTTAATTATGTGTTGTCTATTTGATTTTACTAATGGTGAGTGCATGATGACTTATAGATTGGAATTCTAAGAGTTGAGAAGGAGGCACCAGCAAATGATAATCCTTTCGATCATTTTACCTTTGCATAGTATTTCAGATCTTTTATTCAATAAGCCACTATGGATGTTGTAAATAGCTCTAATGATAACTCACCCTTATTCTTTGCGTTATGGCTGCCAAAATTGGAGGCCCCTCTTTTACAACTAGTCCACTTTAGTACTTGGTGGAGCACATCACTTATTGCATGTCCCCTAAGGGCGAGTTTTCACTAGAGCTATTTACAGCAGCCATAGTGGCTTATTGAATAAAAGATCTAAAATACTATGCAAAGATAAAATGATCAAGATGATTATTATTTGCCCGCGCCTCCTTCTCAACTCCTAGAATTTCAATCTACAAACAATTATGCACTCACCATTAGTAAAATCAAATAGACAGCACATAATTAACCATTAAGCCAACTATCCCAATTGCAGTTAACCACATAATACATGAGAGTGCCCATTATCATATGTTGTGGATGAACATGTTGCAAGTATACCAAACATTCTTCATCCCATAGCCTCATGCTAAACCTTGAATTACAATGACATTTGGCCTAGATTGTATCACCTCAACATGCTTGATGATTGCTACAAAGTTGCTTTGCCGTTCGCACAATATCCCTTTACATGTCATTATTTATAAATTTTGATTTAGAAAATCATTGTCTAAGAGAGTTCCATGAAAAAGTCTTGTGACTGCTCTGATCATATGAAGTCATGATCTCAAGCTTAACACTTGTCTAGATATAAAGGGACTGCTATAGGCATCTTCAAATTTTGTAGGGTATCTACTTAGATATGAGATGCTTTTGCTGATTTGCATTTGAAATTAGCCATACAATAATAGAGTCCACAAAAGCCTTAGTTTCACCAGCAAAACACATAATCTATAATAGGGCACCAATACAAGAGAAGAGATGACAGAGGACACGGGTTATGTATCACAAGCTAATTATGCTTATACTTTTATTGCTTTAATTTAGGAACCTTTAGAGGTTGCTAATTGGAGCCCTTGCGATACATGCATAGTCTTTCCAATAGATAAGTTTATAAGAGGAAGTTGCTAATTTAGACCCTCCACACATTGTTTGTGTTTGAGAGTAGCAGTAAGTAGCGAAAATCTTATTTCTTCTCCACATAAAAAAGAGAATTTTGAGAAGCAAGCCATTTCTTTCACTCAATGCAATCTTTTTGGTCCATATTTACTTGGAGATGATGCATACACCTACTCATGCTCACCACACTTCCCTTTAGGAGTTACATGTCGAGAGATTTTTAGTGGTGCTTGAATCGACTACCTTGAGGATGCTATCCAAGCACCTTATGAATTGAGCTATAGTGTGATGGATGAGGAAGCGTCTTACTTGCATTGCTAAGATAAAACTTGTATAAGAGATAATCTCAACTAATCCCAAGGGTTTGCGAAGTGGGGAGGGGTTGCCTCCTGTTTTTCTCTGTTCTACCTGTGAGCTCTATGTGGTGGGGGCGGCCAAAGGCTGGGGCTGTGGGCAGGGAACAATGTTTAGTGGGCGGTGGCATCAAGGGCCAGGGCTGGGTTGGGGACCCAATGCGGTGCTAGGCACGGGGTTGTGTTTTGTTGGGGAGCCACTAGTCGTGCCTCCCCCTTTTTGGCTTTGCTCTTCCAGCCTGCACCCAATCTTTGCTAACGGGAGAGTGTTTCCTCCTGCCTCCTCCTTGGGAGGGAAACGAAGCATGGTGGATGCTCGCTGATGTGCAAGTCAGGGTGTGGTAGGCCTTGCGCAACATGGTGGCATCGGTGGGCTCCTCTCTTGAAGGTGCATGGCTCTTCCTTTAAAAGCCTGCGGTTCTGATTGTTCTTCTTGTGACTGCTTTACTACTACTTGATCTCATGGATCTCCTTGGTGATTTGGCTTGATGCTACCTTTCAATATTGGCCCCTTCGGATCGGTGATGGAGGCTTTGGACTCCGCCCATCTTGCGGCTTCTCCCTTCGGTTCGGGTGCTTCTCTGTGGTGGAGGTTGAGTACGTGGCAGGTAATTGTTCTTTGGTGGTAGCTATGTTGGAACACCTGTAATGGAAATGGCCTATGAACTTTTAGAATAGCGGAATTAAGAGAATTAAAGTGAGCATTTTTGTGAGGTCGCTTCGAGAACATAGAGGGTGAACTTAATTGATGGTAGCAGCATGAACATAGTACTTAATTAACTTGGCATAAACAATTCTTTTGCAAGAGAGAGATTATTAGAGAACATGACAATAGTTGAGGATTGGATTTACTTGGAGCCGGTCCGCCCTCCAAAAGGCATTTATATTATAAATTCTTCGATCAAAAGAGACTTGGTACAATACAATCTTTGTGTTCCTTGTGAGCTTGGTGATGCTATGAAGATAGAAGCTTCATGCATCATGATCATAACATAAACTTTGCAAAAAGCATTAACTATCCCAAGCCTCAGTCCCAAGGCCTCAAACACCTTCAAAGGTGGAGAGAGCTAGTGGGGAATGAGGATAGAGAAGAGGAAGAAGAATCATCCATAGGAGAAATAAATAGTTCCTCACTTATCATCACTCTTCATGCTTAGCATAGCATAATAACATAGTAATGAAGATGAAGAAGATGGCAAGCTTAAGCATTGAAGCATGACTCTTGGTTGGATTTGCATTCCATAGGCAAGAGTGTTGGTGTAGGCTCTCCACTTCTCAACAAGCTTAGAGAAGGAGATGGAGCTCTTGCCTTTGCACTCCACACAATGAGAGAATGTGTGTGTGTGTGTGGGAGAGTATACCCCCTTCTCATGCTTGGTCCACCTCTCTCTCTCTCTCTCTTATTATTTAATTATTTCATTTAGACACGTGTCCTCTTTTTCCTCTTTGAGAGAAAGAACTTAATTATTTATGTTTATGCATCTAAATTCTCATTGGACCCCTTCAAAATCTATCCAATAGGATTCAAGAACATCATGAGGGCCACATGTGGAGGATCATTTGAACATGTGTCTTTTATGCTTCTTAAGTCATTTGGTTTGAATTGAATACTTCAAGCACTTAGTCAATCAAGCATGGAAACTATTGACGCCTCTTGAGAGTTTATCTTTGAATTGAACACTTCAAGAACCTTAGTCATTTTTAGCATAAAAATCACCTCAAGATTTGGGCAAGGTTCCCACAAATATTTTAAGCACTTTAGTTAGCAAGCTGACAAGCACCTCATGCTTGGGTAGGGTTCCCACCTCAAGGTCAACCCTAGCTTGCCTAAGGTCAAAGGACTTTTTAAGACTAACTTTTGGAGGTCTTTAATGAAGCTAACCCTAAGGTATTTCAAGCTCCATTAGATGCACTTTGCTCTTTGATAGACTACCTCCTTTTGGATCCCTATTGAGATGTAACCATCTCTTCTCTTGGTCCCTTGTTGAGGTAAATCTAGAAGCAATTATTGCACATTGCTCTTTGGTAGACCGTCTCCTTTTGGACCCCTATTGAGATGCAACCATTTCTCCTTTTGGTTCCCGGTTTAGATAGGTCTAGAAGCACATATCTATATCCTAACTCTTGTTCCCCTTTTATATTCCCATATTTAAATGATCAGTTTAATACGAGAAAATCATTTGGTAAAGTTAGATATTATATTTTATGACATTACCTCTCTCTTGAAATCATAGTCGTCGTCGACTATGAGGTAGAGAAGATAAAGCCTAGTCATTAGTCCATGTTTCTTAGCAGGTAGAGGATCCCTTTTTACCCTACAACATCATTCCAAAATGGATGACTAATCCATTTGGTGCTCGAGAGACTTAGCTGCTGCTGTAGGCATGTCTGCTCTTTAGTCCATATCATACTTTCAAAGTAGAGTGACAAGTTCTACTTGGTGTTTGGGAGACGTCGTCATCACAAACATGATCCTAAGCATGCATAATTTTTAAATCTTTTGCATAATAAAAGAAAGAGAATGAGTCTTATAAGACAAAAACATTGTTCATTTAAAATGCATTTTCATTTGCTTACTCTAGTGTAGCATCGTAAGCATTGACAAGGTTCATATTATCCTTAAGCTAAGTTCCTTGCATCCATCTAGCATCTTTAAAAGGATAATTCTTAAACTTAACAAGATATCATTGGATAACGTTACCGTTTCTTAGTACCTTGTCTTCATGTCAGAATTGGTTTGGCTACAATACCTCTTCTTGATCTTCGATCTTTGACGGGTCCTCCATTATCGATTTGTTTGGTGGCTCTCCTTTTTGTAAGGCTTGAGTAGGCTCACATGGTTAGCATTGTGAATGAGAAAATGGTTGGCCCATTTTAACTAATAAGCCATCTCATTGATTGGATTAAGAAATTTAAAAGAAAGGACCATAGTATCTTTTTGCGATTTTAACATAATACTCTTGGTGGCTCGTAGGATTCTTGCCCGTAGTATGCCTTAGATGAGCCTTGAGAAACTTTAGCAAGACCCAATCATTTTTCTTAAAGGCTAAGGCTCTTCTGTGCTTATTAGCAGTAGCCCTTTTTGTCTTTGCTGTGAATGGATATAGCCTTTTTAATCTTTGGAAAAGATTCTTGCAAACAATTTGAGCAATATGAAATTTAAATTATGAAAGAAAATTTGCCACCTCATTTGTTTGTCGGAGAGCTTGGTTTGCGTCATAAATTTCTTGAGGCTTTGTGATCCATTCGTAGGATGAATGGAGCCCCCAAGAGATAGTGATTCCATGTGTCTAGGACATGTACAATAGCTAAAATCTCTTTTTTGTATATGCCAAGATCCATTCATCGCATTGAGCCTTTGGCTCTCATATGCTATGGCATGCCCTTCTTGAAGCAAAACTGCTCCAAGGCAATCACCACAAGCATCACATTGGACCTCAAATGGCTATGAGAGATCCACAAGCATAAGGATTGGTTGGGAGGTAAGCTTCTCTTTGAGCTTGTCAAAAGCATTTCGTTCTTTAGCAGTCCATGAGTACTTAATGTTCTTCCTTGTTAAGTCATGCAATGGTCAAGTGCTATTTGAGAGAATTTTGCTATGAAGCGTCTATAGTATGCACACGTATCAATAAAGCTTCTTAGCTCATGTAGATCCTTGGATTAGACCATGATTTTATTACCTCCAACTTTGATGGATTCATACATACACCATCTTGAGGGATAATGTGACCTAAATATTGAATCTCTTGTAGGAAAAATTCACTTTTCTTTTGATTAATGAAAAGATTATTTTCTCTCACAACTTGAAAGATTACCTGGAGGTGTCACTTGTACTCCTCAAGAGAATTTGAGTAGCCTAAAGATTTTTTTCCATCATGAGTTTGAATGTGGCTAGAGCATTTGCCAGGCCAAAACTTGTAACTTATCAAATAGATCTTCTACCCGTGGCACGGGAAATCATTTTTTTAATAGTGATCCTCTATAGTCGACACACATGTGATATGTGCCATTTTTCTTTTGCACTAAAATTATTGATGAACAAAATGGAGAGGAGCTAGGCCTCACCATCCCTTTTTCCACCAATTCATGCACTTGCCTCATGATTTCCTCCTGTGAGCTTGTGAAACTCTGTGAGGTCCCCACCCCGTCGTATCAAACAACGGATCTGATGGTAAACCTGGTGGCCACTAGATCTATAGCGGAAGCAAACAAAATGGTTCAGGGTTCAACTAGCGGACGATCTCTCATCACAAAGTGAGTCGAGTTCGAGCCTACTAGCAACGAGATCTAGCTCACCTCGCAGGGGAAGCGTACTTAACTATCTAGCGATCCTAAGACCCACCTTCCAAGAGGAGAGAAACCCCGAGCGCCTTTTTCCCCATGTTTCAGAGGAACGTACACTCGAGATTTCACCGCTCTAGGGGCAATGAGTATTACTAATATCGAAGTAAGCACAATGGGGACAGAGAGTTCCCGACCAATCGGGACCACCCTTCTCATAGGCATTGGCAACCTGAGCCAAGCCCCCACTTTCCACCCCCACACTCACACTTCCTTGTGTGTCCTAATTACTACCACAAAAGTTGTTCAACATAAAAGTTCCTTGATTAGATTCCGATTCACAATGTTCGTTAAGACAGCCCTTCAACCAACATTGTAAGCGGCACCAAGACAGTATTCTAGTAAAAATTCTACTCAAACTTATTCATAAAAATTCCAATGTTCTGGAGGTACAACATCCCCCCTCCAGCGAGAGTTCACTCCTCCCGTTGTCGTCTAGCTGCCCATACAACTAGGTATGTCCACCGCATAGAAAGCACGACATGGACATTCCCACCGCTTAACCAACAGACGTGGGTTCCCACCGCATAGAAAGCAAGACGTGGGTATCCACCGCTTAACCAGCAGACGTGGATTCAAGAGCCCTTAACCAGGAACTCTGCCCCCTGTGATCAGTAGGGGGTTCAGGACTAGTTCAACATTGGAAATAGAATGAACAGGCCGAGCTAAATTTTCCCTAGCAGACATTCTTTCCTATTGCAAATAGTATATCCATCAATCATTTCTTTCCTACTTTAAACTTAATGTACAAATGAATTCAAATGCCGAGGTGTCCGTCGGATTTCTCCAACATGTTTGGGGATATGTTCATTCCTAGCTAATCGTATGCAATGTTAATTAAACAACTTGAATAGAAATTGGGACCTACCTCTTCCATTTCTTCATCAATGGCCCGTGAGATGGCCGGTGTTTGTTCGTCCATGGGAGCCTTTCCTTTTCCGTTGACATTGCTTGTTCCCGCCTCGCGGTCGTGGGCTCCACCGAAGCAAGTTCTCATAACTGGGGCCATTTTTCTCACTACTTAAATGATAGACTTTGAAAAAAAAAAGAGCTAAGGTTCGAGAGTAACATGACAAACCAATCGGCAGATTAGATTTATTTAAAGACTCCTTATGCACGAGGTTAGATTTTTCCCTATTTTGCCCTAGCAAATTTTAAGGGTAATTCTGTATCCACCCTATGGGAAACGACTCTAAGGTTAATTACTTGGCTTAGATGATTAAGGAATTCAGAGTTTTTCTAATTGATTCACGAAAGATATGAAGTAAGCAAGCTCATTCATTTTCCTAGAGCAATATGAAGGTGCAGAGTGACCGCAGGCATGTGTGATGGAAAAACCTTCTTCTTATTGGACTAATGACGGATTAATTTTCAGCCTTAATCGCATCTAATGTGGGAGAAGATTAAGTATAATTTAATTACAACTCTATTGAGTAGTGAAAGATTGAATTATGACAAATCTACACTATTACTAGCTGACAATTTATTGACTGTACCGCCTAGAGAGAGAATCTTTCCTAAGCATGCATTAATCCTTGATTAAGGATGATGAATGGATGAATAAATTAACTAAATGAATGATAATTATGTAATGAAGTACAACTATGAAAACTTAGAGAGCAGCTATAGAGAATTATAGCTAAAAGTAGGCATAGTAGACAAGAATTATGAGTGGGTAATGATGAGATTAAGAAGAGCAGTAATTAAATCATAATTACCGTGATTAGGGGCTGAGAATCCTCTTAAATTTCTGATGCAATGAATCCTCAAGATGGGAATTTCGGCAGCACCTCCCTCCTTGCTTCTCCTTCAAAAGCTGTGTGTGTGCCGACAGCACCTTCCCAATGTGTAGGTGTGTGAGTATGCAATGTGTGTGTGTGAGCATGTGTGTGTGTGTGTGTGTGTGTGTGTGTAGGCCTTTAAATAGGCTCCTACAGGCTGAAAATCGATTTGTGTTGCTAATTGCATCTGGATGAGCACTCAGTCCTTGCATGGCAAGTCCAGTTGCCTACCCACCAAGTGTCCAATTGGCTCAGTAAACTGACTCTCACAATGAGTTGCAGGCTTGGCAGCTTCTCCAAAACTCCCACAAAGCAAGAGGGCGCCCCGTAGCTGCTAAAGCAGGTCTGGAGTGGGCTGGGACCTGTTCCCACACAGCCTCGGACCCCCGGTACCTCCCCGGACAATTTTTAGGAAATTTGGTTCTAGGCTAAAACGGGTCATACGAGTCGGATTTTGAAGCCGAAAATTGCTATACGAAGCTCTAATTAAGACGTACTGGCTCGAGTACCTGCCATATTTAGCAGCCCCTCGGGGTCCGAAAATGCATTTGTTTCAAATTCGGGGTACGGGTGCAGATTTTCGAGACGGTCGAGACTGGACGGGTCGGGTGACCAAAAACTTACTATTTTTAGAATTTTTTCACAAAAATTATTTTAATTCACATTTTGAAGCTTTATAACATTCTAAACATCATGGCACTGACAGAATCTGGAAAACTGCTAAAAATAGTAACTTTTTCTATTATGATCATTTCAAGGTACAATGGTGCTTTGTTTTTTTTTTGGTCGGGGTCAGAGACCTTACAACCTCCCGAACGTGAAAAATTTGAGATGTCCTCATCTCAAGAATACATTTGGGTAAATTTTACGCTAGCTACTTAGGTACATATATCCTTTGTCTAAAGTAAAGATATCCTTTGATAATAGAGTAGTCTTTGGCTTTATGCGTCTTATTCTGCTGAACTTTGATGAGATTCTGGTGCTTGATTTATTGCTCACTAGGATTAGCAATTGCATCATACATTGCTGGTCTCTCATCAGCTTCATCACCCATAGTTGGTTGTCTCACTGCGGCATTAGCGAAAGCTCTACTTCCTTGTCCTATGTTTCCTCTTCCTCGGCCTCCTCTTCCGTTTGGTTGACCTCGCCCGTTGACGTTCAGAGATACATTATTAGCACCAGATGTTTGGGAAATCCTTTTTGGACATCGACTTTTGTAATGTCCATACTCCTGGCACTCAAAGCATCTTATATTGGGAAACTCGGTAGCTGTCGTGGTAGCTACTACCGGACGATGGTTGTATGCAAGGTTGATTGGTCTGTTACTCCAGTTGTCTGTCCTGGCCCTCTTTGACAAATAGTATTGAATATCTTGGGTAGCCCTCTGAATCTCTTTAGCTAATGGTTTGGCCCTTAGCAAGGCATCCTGTAGTGTCGTTGGCCTGAGAGCTTTTAACCGAGTATTCAAAGGATCGATTAGCCCTTGGCAGAACCTCGCCACCTGCTGTTCCAAGGTCATCTTAGGAGCATATCTCCGAAGAGTGACAAACTTTGCATAATACTCTTCGGCAGATGAAGTCAGCTGCCGAAGTGAAAAGAATTCATTCATCTTCAAGGTTTTATAGGCGGGTGGTAAGTAACGCTCCATCACAGCAGCCTTGATGTCTTCCCATGACTGGGAAGATCCCTTGATATCTGTGCGCTCCTTGCCGCACTGTCGAAGCAAGGGACTTGCCAATACACCGTGTGCGAGCCACAAATGGCTCCAAGCACACAACAAGCCTAAACTAGCAAGCTCAAGAGAGCAAAGGGTGTGTCACTCACCGCTCTACGCTCGCCTTCGTGGTGGATTCCTCGCCGCGATGAAGAAGAAGCTGCAGTCGTGCCGCGCTCAACCGCTTCGCCGCCGTCGTGCCTTCGTAATGCTCGATCGCACACACACACTCTCCCTCTCTCTCTCTCTCACATACACACACACACAAGGAGGTGAAGAAGAAGAAGATGGAGATGGAGATGGAGCAAGAGCACTCTTCTATTGCACAAATGAGAGAATGAGTAAAAATTAGGTTTAGTTGGCTTTTATATGAGCTCACCCCATTCACACTTGGGCGCCCATGCTTAGCCAACTAATCCCTTGAATGTCCCAGTTAGAGTGCGCCTCTCATCGACGATCACTCTTACCCTTTTCCTATTGGTCCGACAAACCCGGTACCTGACTCTAAATAATACAACGTTTATAGATCATAGGGTGTCCGTGTGCCGTGAGGGTTAACATGCCCCCCTTCCTGATGTAGATTCCGTCCTCGGAAGCTATTGAGTTGAAGCTGGTTCATCGAGATAGGAGAGCAGTTGACATGGATGTGCGTAGCCTTCTTCAATCACTGCAAAATCAAACAACATTGCCACAGTAATTGCATTCTCATATACAATTAAAAATCACATGCAATTTTAGACAGACAAATTGATTGGTAACAGAATTTTAGACAATTTGTTAGCAATAAACATTGAATTGCAATGTAATCAAATGCATAAACAGATGTAAAGGTAAAAAATTAAACAAGTCTGGGGTCGCTAATTTGACGGTCGAAAGGCACTAGAGATCGAATATTAATACCATGGGTAAGCTTCTTAATTATCTGTGGTCAATTAAGTTGTTTAATCGCGAGAGCCAAGTATTCATGTTCGAGGGCTGACTAGAGGCTATATCTAGAAAACCTTGTAGTTAAGCTACCATAAAAGGAATTTCTCATGAAATCATCGCCTGACTGATTACTTTTTCATTGACCCCCCAAAGTCTTTTCACATTGATTCAATTATGATGTGTGTGCTTATTTTGTATGCCTTGGGTTTTTTGCTTTTCAAGGAAAAGCGCCCACACTGGGAACCTCTAGGGCTCTAGTACCATAGGCGATACATGTGAGTGAAGTACCAATTTAAGCAGGGATTTCTCTTCCAGCTTAAAATTTTACATTGTGGCACTTTGATTTTTTGTTTGTTCATTTTCAACATTTAAATTTTGTAACTTTGGGGGGTCATATAACATTGTTACCCTCCCCAGGCTCATCACATTAGTAAACTCCCTTTATAATACTTAAGCTAAAGGTCACTAGGGTTAAGCCCACTAGAAAGCCCTAGTACATTTCACACAATGCTGCCTAAATCGGATTAAGAACCTAAGTAACCATTGCTTATTAGGAAGGCATTCCCCATGGTATTAAGAGAAGATTTCTAATACCTAGCTTGGTCAAACTAGCTTAGTCGGACTACTTGATTTGTACACCTAGACAAGAGATTATGACAAAACATTACATTGAATTAAATGTTTGATAGTAAGCAAATGCGCTGAATATTATGCTACCAATCACAATCAAAGCAGACAAACATGGATGCAAAAAGATAAGGGGCAATGCTAATGGACAAGAAACACCTGTTTGTGTTGATGGTCGCGCTTGATTTGAAGTGTGAACGAGAGAAAGGTTCCATGAAGGTCCAAATCCTATCAATAGCAACACACTCCTGTACACACTAGGAAACAAAAGGAATACCTCCAGGAGGCACATTAGTGGGAAAAGAGAACTTCGCTAATCTCTCAACTCTAAAACAGAAACACTCCTATCGTACTAATCTTACCTACCCTCCATCACTCAAGTGATGAGGATCAAAGGTGTTTTATGGCATAGGTTTTTGTTTCACTGTACCAGATGTGACATGTGTAGGTCTGGGTCAATGTTTTGACTTTTATTGCGCATACTCATTTGCTAATTGCTCTTGCTCTTTATTTATTTATTTATTTTTTGTGAGTATAAAGCTTTATATGTACATTCCCTAAGATTGGAGATTGAGAGGTCAGGGAGAAAGGTTGAGAGGGAAGCAAGTGAATGATGGATGTCCACAAACACTCCCCCCTTCCTTGGGTAGATCATACCGTTTGAAATGAGCTTGTCACCCTTTGAAACCAATTGTTCCAGTTGGTAATAGGTGAGAATTTTTGCCAGTAGTTTTCTATTACCCTAGGTGCCTCGTCAAGCTGCAAGGGTGGTAAGGTACTCTCCCAGGATCGAACTTGAAGTGGTTCATCAGGTGATTCTTGAACACTGGGAGGTGTGGATTCTTTTGTAGCTTCATGGAGGTCCACTACTATAGATGGAGGCTGTGTAGAAGCTTTTACCTCTATAGATGTATTACATGAGGAGCTAGAAGCTTCATGGGACTCCCCCCTTCCTGAGCTAGGTGGAACAAATCGTTCTTTCTTTGGTACCCAAACTAGCTCGGGAGCGGGTGTGTAGCATTCTGTGATTTTTTTCTTTCCACGATCATTGATTCGTTTTGGAGCTAGGGGATTGGGCTCACTTGGGTCAGGTGATAGGTAAGAGCACAATCTACGTTTTGGCACCCAGATTTGATCATTTCCTTGATAGTAGCCTTGGGCTTCCAATAGTCGTTTAGGGATCCATCGCAACATTTTCTTACTTTTCTTGGAGCGAGTGGTACATTTCTTACAAGGCTTCTGTTTTTTAGCACTAGCTATGGTCACTAAAGAAGCTTTAGGGACCCACTTGTATGTTTTCTTCGTTACATTAGGATGAGTCTTGTCGGAAGCGATATGCATTGCTTGTAGCATATTTAAGGGTATAGGCATTTCATCCCCCTCAGGTGTTACCCAGGTCGTCCCCCTATTTCCCCAAGTGTCTATGGTTGCTGCTAGGTGGACCCAATCTACATTGTCCGACTCAGTCATCCGAGGTAGGATATCCATATAAGGAGAATCTTGGCCAATGTCTGTATCCTTCTTACAAGTGTAACAATATTGTAGTGGGGCCGAGTGAACTGTGGTGTCAGAGCGATGATCAATAATGGTTTTACTCCCTAAGGGGTGTACATTACCAGTCACCAAATCCACTCTAAGGACAGAGTCTTGGAATTGCAAATAGACATGATTTTTAGACCAATCGTGAACCATTTGTGCTTCCCTCATGAATGGTCGTCCTAAAATCATTTCATATGACATAAGGTGTTTAGAGAAATCCATTACAATGAACGTATGTCGTACCTTGTGTCCTAGAACTTTGATCTTAAGATCCTTGAGCATCCCCATAGGTTTGGCTATGGTACCATTTGCCATCTTTACAACAATGTTAGTAACACTGAGGCGGGGTTTTCCCATGGATTCCCAACAATCTTTTGTAACGATGCTAACTCCCGCACCACCATCAAGAATTCCCTTTATAGTTAATCCCTTGGTAGTGATGGGTAGGGTCGCATTAGACTCGTCGCCTTCAAAATACTGCCCTAGTTCGTTAATGGGTACCTCGATCACAGACTCGTGTCCATCTAAGTCAAGTGATTGCACATGATTTTCCTCATCAATCATAATAGAGTTAGGCCTATTTGGTTGCGCAAACTGCGGTAATCCCGTTCGTAGCTCTCCGTTAAGGAATGCTCGAAGTGCAAGGAATAACTCAGGATCTCCATACAGCTTTGCTATGATCGTGGTTCGGACCTCAGAAGACATGAAGTCCACTAGTTTGGCAACATTCATTGGCATTTTGCAGGGTGTAGGTCCTAGACTAGGAACTGGTGAGGATGGAATCTCATATTCCTCAATGGGATCGGGTATTCCTTCGTTAAACATCCTTTCCAACAAGAAAGGTGTATGCTCACTTTCTGATGTCCCGTCCTCACTCCCTTCTTGGATGATACTAGATATGGCTAACGGTCTATGGTTCATGTGGGGTGGATGAACTTGCGTGGGAAACACTGTGTCATGAATTTTGACATGCATGGGTTCTGGTTCTAGTTCCCCTTGAGTCTCCTCCACTAAACCTCTTAGATGTTTCACCTGCTCAATCTCGTCTACTGGGTTTGGGTACGTCCCAATCTTCTTTTTACGATTCTTCCCTTTTTGCCCCTGCGGTTTATCTTGGGGGTCTTGGATTGGATTTGGAAACACTTGTGGTGTTTTGAGAGGCTCTTTATGGTTTTCTCTTATTCGGTTTTCATTTGGTTCCATGTTACGGTTTTCTTTGTCGGTCTTTCCCTTTGTGGTATTGGTTCTACTCTCCATTGTCTCGATTGAATTTGAATCATCCTCGAGGTCATTCATATACACGGGGTCATCTCCTGTTCCTATGTTTGTTTTGGAACTTGGCTTTGAATTTCCCGTATTCTGCGACCTCTTCCTTCGTGTCTTCTTTTTCTTTGCTTGGATAACTGACGCGGTATCTCTCTCTTCGAGGATATGGCCTGGCCCTTGAAGCATGGACCGTGTAATCGCATAAGCGGGTGCGACGGGTGGTATTGGCGATGTCACACTAGCAATTTCGACCAAATTTAGGGGTGTGATTTTAGGCGCATTTGGGTTATAGGGGCATTGGGCAATCAAGTGATCTATGCCACAACGATTACATGTGAGTATTGGCATTGCAGACGTGCTCCCTTGATTCATTTGCATCTGTGCAGCATTCTTTTGCAGCCTAATAGGGCACTCCGTTGCTCGATGTGGTCCACCACACTCGTAGCATTGAAGAGGTGGCCTCCTAGCCTGGGTGTTGATATTTTGACCTCTGGATGCGAGAGCAGTAGCTTGATAAACCGGCTTGACTTGCCCCCAACAATCTTCCATGTAGTATATAGGACACTCTTCCAATGTATCAAGTCCGTAGGCAATACTAGTGTCTATTTCCTCCTCACAGCCATTTGCATAAGCATTAGATGGCTCGCAACCCACTTGGTTCATAGGGGCGACTCTTGGATGCGGGGGCTGCGGTCCTAGCACAAGAGGTGGTAGCGGTGTAGCTTGTACAACATTTTGAGATCTAGGGACCATGTGTTGCGGTAGTTGCTCAACAGGTGGAGCAGGCATCAATACAGGAGCTCGAGGTGCATCCGTCCAGGCTACAGGTGGTCTATTTGCCATCATACGTTTGATCATTAAACAATCCTTAGCTTGGTGACCATACCTACCACATGCGTTGCAAGTTCCATTAAATTTTACTCTAAACGTAGGGCACTCACTAGTGCTATGTGGACCTAAGCAAATGGAACACCATTGTTGCTCCCTTCTTGGATACATGTGACTATTTTGAGGGGGTCGATTATCCTTAAGAGACTCTTGGATTGCCTTGGTGAGGTTTGTCAAGAATGTCTCAAATACCTTTGGCTCATTGGCAATGGGCTTTGCAGTCATGGGTTCATACTCAATGGCTTGTGAGCTAGTGGATCTCGTGTCAGTAGACACCCTCATGCCTGCTATCATCAAGTTGTCCTCTAATTGGATTGCATTGGCAGTGACATCTTCCCAGGTTGTGATACCTCTAATCACTAGTCCATTATAGATTCCTTCATTCGTCAACCCTCGAATGAATCGATCAAGCAGTTGGTTATTGTTGAAGCGCTCATTTACAGGGCAACGAGAGTTTAAGTGCTTTAGACGACTAATGAAGTCCCTTACTGACTCTCCTTCCTTACATTCGGCCTTCTGTAGCTGAGATGCTACACCCCAAAGCACACCTTCTCGTATGTACTCCTTTAGAAACAACCTTTGAAGGGTAGGGTAGATTGTTTTCTCGTCCACCCTTAGGGTTCTATACCAATCTCCAGCCTTCCCACTTAATGTCAAGCTTAAGGCATTGCACTTATATAGTTCGTTGCGTTCCCCTAAGGAATCACATACTTGTTCAAACACTTCAATGTGTTTTCTAGCATCTTCGTCCCCATTGAATTTTTGCGTGAGTTTGGCAATTTGTACTGCCTTACTTCTAGGCTCTCTATCAGATGCATGACGCATATTTTTCGCGATAGATCGACCTATGGTTTGAGCAAACGCTGCCAAGTCACCTATGTGAGGAGGCAGGGCCGATGGAGGTACTCTTGGAATCATATGTGGGAGAGGGACGGGTACCGGTCTTGACATATGTGTGGATGATGCAGGATATGGAACATAACCGGGCATTGGTCCACTCGGATAAGGGCTAGGGAGCGGCACTCGAGGAGCATAAGCAAGTGGTACAATTGGAGGTGTGGGGGCCATGGGTGCATAAGGGGCTAGAGGCACATACGGTCGAGGCCCCATATTAGGTATTACGACACTAGGTAGTGGCACTACGCTAACCGTAGATGTCATCGGTACATTCTCTGTCAGGCTTATCCCTGGAGTGAGCACTGTGTTTTCCTTAATAGAGGGTTGAGCCAAGTTAGGGAAGCTAAAGTTGTCGCTCGGAGGCTCAGATTGCATAGAGACCCCAGGTGAAATGACGTAAGATGGGTCCATGGGGCTCATTAGAGGAGTCTCCATTTGTGATAGAGTAGGCTGTTGAGCCTTGCTCGTATCCAGAAATCTCATGGGGCCAGTTGAGAGTATATTTACCCCTCGGTTTTGCCTTTCTGATTGAATAATGCCATGGATAACATTACAGATCATTTTCTGTTGATCTTCGATGCTCGTGGCACTAGAGGTGGATTGTACAATCTCTATCCATCCTACATGGTAGGCGTGGCCAGAGTGTAGATCCGTCAACACCTCAGTGTGGAGGTCGTATGTCCAATGATCATTAATGAACAATCCTTCTAGAGTCGACGTGTTAACGGTTTCTTGTGAGGTAGAAGCAATTTTGCTCCCCGTGGTTTTACTTGTCACCAATGGTACTCTAAAGGGAACTTCTGAAGGAGGCAGCTCAACAGGGCCTTCTTGGTAAGAAGTTGGCAGGATATCCACATGGACACTCTTTGGGGGTGTGGGGTTCACGTGCGATGTGAAAGGAGAGTCCACTTCCCCACCCCCTTCGTGTGCTTCATTTGCATCAGGTTCCGAGCGAGTAGCTCTACCTAATGTTTCCATGAAACGGCTAAACATACTAGTACTAGGCTGTGGAGCTTCGGGAGGTGCATGGCCTTCTCTCTCAGTGTTTTGGGTAGGGTATGCTTCCATGATTTCTGAGTCGGAGGAGGAATCACTAGCGGCTATTTTAGGGTCTTGGGTGGTGCTACCTTGTGTCCCCGCTGAGGGTCTAGAGCCTATCGTGGATGGGTAATGGGTGTCCGTATGAACAGAGGCACCCTCAATATGCTCGTGTTCTAGCACCCGCCCAGAGCGTAAGTGCATGTGCTTTTGATACCCTAAGGTGTCAAAAAGCTGCTCTAGGAGGCCTTGTGACTAGTTTTTAGCGTGTTTTTTGTTTGTTTTTTTTGCTAGATTTTTTAGAGCGTGTCGTGGAATGGGCCGTGTGATAGCTCGAAACGAGCGTATCGCTAGGAGGGATGCGCTGTGCTTTACAGCCCACTGTTTGGTTCTTTTTTGCTCCAGAAAAGCCCGAAACAGTCTTTTCCTAGCTGGGGAACTAGGCTCCAAATAGCAAGTCTAAGGGTGCAAGTGGGAAGAGAAGGGAGGAGAGTGGAGGACTTGTCCCACATGCTCTCATTCCCTCTTGAGGGAGTAGGGTATATATATAAGAGTGAGTCTGGTATATATCATAAGACTGAGGATTGAGGCCTGGGCCTGGGCTTGGGCTTGGGCTTGGGGAAATGATCCCGATCTAACTTTTATACAAACCAACCCGTCCGTTTTAAAACTCACGTTTTTTATTTTTGAAAATTTAACCTCCCCCTCACTCACGTTTTTATTTTTCGGATTTTTTTTTTCCAGATTTTTTTTTGAAAAATTTATTATTTTTATTTTTATTTTTTGGTACGCGTTTTGGTGCGCGTTGACCTCACCTACCTACTTTCTGTCTCACCTAATTACTAGCCTGCTTAATTAACTACCTGTGCGTCTAACTGTGCACAAACCAAAAAACACAGAAAATGCAAAAAATTAAAACTTGACAGAACTGTGCAGTGCAAACCAGAAAATGCAGAAACGCAAGAAATGCTAACTGTGCAGTGCAAACCAGAAAACGCAAAAAACGCAAAAAACGCAAAAAACAGAAATCTCCACACAACTACACACACTCATTCCTTGCCTTTCCTATGATAGAAATTGCACCACAAGAACGCGTAAAGTGCTTAACTGAGCTTAGTGTAGGGCATTTCCCCGGCAACGGCGCCAAAAATGTGCGCTCCTTGCTGCACTGTCGAAGCAAGGGACTTGCCAATACACCGTGTGCGAGCCACAAATGGCTCCAAGCACACAACAAGCCTAAACTAGCAAGCTCAAGAGAGCAAAGGGTGTGTCACTCACCGCTCTACGCTCGCCTTCGTGGTGGATTCCTCGCCCAATGAAGAAGAAGCTGCAGTCGTGCCACGCTCAACCGCTTCGCCACCGTCGTGCCTTCGTAATGCTCGATCGCACACACACTCTCCCTCTCTCTCTCTCTCTCACATACACACACACACAAGGAGGTGAAGAAGAAGAAGATGGAGATGGAGATGGAGCAAGAGCACTCTTCTATTGCACAAATGACAGAATGAGTAAAAATTAGGTTTAGTTGGCTTTTATATGAGCTCACCCCATTCACACTTGGGCGCCCATGCTTAGCCAACTAATCCCTTGAATGTCCCAGTTAGAGTGCGCCTCTCATCGGCGATCACTCTTACCCTTTTCTTATTGGTCCGACAAGCCCGGTACCTGACTCTAAATAATACAACGTTTATAGATCATAGGGTGTCCGTGTGCCGTGAGGGTTAACAATATCCAAGTCCCTGCAATGTTGTTTCCACCAGATCTTGGCATCGCCAGACAAGCGGAACATCGCAAGCATGGTTTGGTTCTCGGGTTGAGTTCTCGCAGCTTCGAAATAGTCATCCATAGCCTCCATCCATACTTCTGCATCTCTTTCCACATTTTTCCCTTCGCCTTTAAAGGTTGGAGGCTGAGCTTGCTTAAGGAGGAGCTTCTTCTCTTGCACTGCCGAGTAGAGAGCAGCAGGCGGTGCCTATCCAATGGTATAAAACTCATTACTATAGCACTCTTCTCAAATGAACCTAAGCTTTTCCATACTCAAGAAGAAATTTAACTTTGGGCTTAACCAGCCTACTTAATCTGTACATCTATCACAAAGGATTTTAACCATTTCACCATTTTAATTCCATTGAATACATCCAAAATTGTTCGATAAATAATGGTAAAAACTTTACTCGAGAGCTTTGATCCATACTTATAACTTTATGTGCATCAACAGGCTACCTGTCCGCAGCACTAGTCGCACCAACGACTTATCAAAAAAACATCATGTGAAACCCACTGAATCCCAACAAGCTCAACAAGTAAAACTCTTTAACATCACTCAGAAGACAATCCACTAGGCAAATCCAATGTCATTATTCTGGGAAACATCATGCTCAAGCTTTGAGTACGAGCTATCCTACAATCCCTTAGTTTTTAAAATTTCAAACAACATCATTTTCCAGTTCGTAAACCTATAGCTCTAATACCAGGTGTGAGGTCCCCACCCCGTCGTATCAAACAACGGATCTGATGGTAAACCTGGTGGCCACTAGATCTATAGCGGAAGCAAACAAAATGGTTCAGGGTTCAACTAGCGGACGATCTCTCATCACAAAGTGAGTCGAGTTCGAGCCTAGTAGCAACAAGATCTAGCTCCACCTCGCAGGGGAAGCGTACTTAACTATCTAGCGATCCTAAGACCCACCTTCCAAGAGGAGAGAAACCCTGAGTGCCTTTTTCCCCATGTTTCAGAGGCACGTACACTCGAGATTTCACCGCTCTAGGGGCAATGAGTATTACTAATATCGAAGTAAGCACAATGGGGACAGAGAGTTCCCGACCAATCGGGACCACCCTTCTCATAGGCATTGGCAACCTGAGCCAAGCCCCCACTTTCCACCCCCACACTCACACTTCCTTGTGTGTCCTAATTACTACCACAAAAGTTGTTCAACATAAAAGTTCCTTGATTAGATTCCGATTCACAATGTTCGTTAAGACAGCCCTTCAACCAATATTGTAAGCGGCACCAAGACAGTATTCTAGTAAAAATTCTACTCAAACTTATTCATAAAAATTCCAATGTTCTGGAGGTACAACATCCCCCCTCCAGCGAGAGTTCACTCCTCCCGTTGTCGTCTAGCTGCCCATACAACTAGGTATGTCCACCGCATAGAAAGCACGACATGGACATTCCCACCGCTTAACCAACAGACGTGGGTTCCCACCGCATAGAAAGCAAGACGTGGGTATCCACAGCTTAACTAGCAGACGCAGATTCAAGAGCCCTTAACAAGGAACTCTGCCCCCTGTGATCAGTAGGGGGTTCAGGACTAGTTCAACATTGGAAATAGAATGAATAGGCCGAGCTAAATTTTCCCTAGCAGACATTCTTTCCTATTGCAAATAGTATATCCATCAATCATTTCTTTCCTACTTTAAACTTAATGTACAAATGATTTCAAATGCCGAGGTGTCCGTCGGATTTCTCCAACATGTTTGGGGATATGTTCATTCCTAGCTAATCGTATGCAATGTTAATTAAACAACTTGAATAGAAATTGGGACCTACCTCTTCCATTTCTTCATCAATGGCCCGTGAGATGGCCGGTGTTTGTTCGTCCATGGGAGCCTTTCCTTTTCCGTTGACATTGCTTGTTCCCGCCTCGCGGTCGTGGGCTCCACCGAAGCAAGTTCTCATAACCGGGGCCATTTTTCTCACTACTTAAATGATAGACTTTGAAAAAAAAAAGAGCTAAGGTTCGAGAGTAACATGACAAACCAATCGGCAGATTAGATTTATTTAAAGACTCCTCCTTATGCACGAGGTTAGATTTTTCCCTATTTTGCCCTAGCAAATTTTAAGGGTAATTCTGTATCCACCCTATGGGAAACGACTCTAAGGTTAATTACTTGGCTTAGATGATTAAGGAATTCAGAGTTTTTCTAATTGATTCACGAAAGATATAAAGTAAGCAAGCTCATTCATTTTCCTAGAGCAATATGAAGGTGCAGAGTGACCACAGGCATGTGTGATGGAAAAACCTTCTTCTTATTGGACTAATGACGGATTAATTTTCAGCCTTAATCGCATCTAATGTGGGAGAATATTAAGTATAATTTAATTACAACTCTATTGAGTAGTGAAAGATTGAATTATGACAAATCTACACTATTACTAGCTGACAATTTATTGACTGTACCGCCTAGAGAGAGAATCTTTCCTAATCATGCATTAATCCTTGATTAAGGATGATGAATGGCTGAATAAATTAACTAAATGAATGATAATTATGTAATGAAGTACAGCTATGAAAACTTAGAGAGCAGCTATAGAGAATTATAGCTAAAAGTAGGCATAGTAGACAAGAATTATGAGTGGGTAATGATGAGATTAAGAAGAGCAGTAATTAAATCATAATTACCGTGATTAGGGGCTGAGAATCCTCTTAAATTTCTGATGCAATGAATCCTCAAGATGGGAATTTCGGCAGCACCTCCCTCCTTGCTTCTCCTTCAAAAGCTGTGTGTGTGCCGACAGCACCTTCCCAGTGTGTAGGTGTGTGAGTATGCAATGTGTGTGTGTGAGCATGTGTGTGTGTGTGTGTGTGTGTGTGTGTGTAGGCCTTTAAATAGGCTCCTACAGGCTGAAAATCGATTTGTGTTGCTAATTGCATCTGGATGAGCACTCAGTCCTTGCATGGCAAGTCCAGTTGCCTATCCACCAAGTGTCCAATTGGCTCAGTAAACTGACTCTCACAATGAGTTGCAGGCTTGGCAGCTTCTCCAAGACTCCCACAAAGCAAGAGGGCGCCCCGTAGCTGCTAAAGCAGGTCTAGAGTGGGCTGGGACCTGTTCCCACACAGCCTCGGACCCCCGGTACCTCCCCGGACAATTTTTAGGAAATTTGGTTCTAGGCTAAAACGGGTCATACAAGTCGGATTTTGAAGCCGAAAATTGCTATACGAAGCTCTAATTAAGACGTACTGGCTCGAGTACCTGCCATATTTAGCAGCCCCTCGGGGTCCGAAAATGCATTTTTTTCAAATTCGGGGTACGGGTGCAGATTTTCGAGACGGTCGAGACTGGACAGGTCGGGTGACCAAAAACTTACTATTTTTAGAAATTTTTCACAAAAATTATTTTAATTCACATTTTGAAGCTTTATAACATTCTAAACATCATGGCACTGACAGAATCTGGAAAACTGCTAAAAATAGTAACTTTTTCTATTATGATCATTTCAAGGTACAATGGTGCTTTTTTTTTTTTTTGGTCGGGGTCAGAGACCTTACAAACTCAATAAGGAAGTTTATTAGGCGGCGAGCTTCCTAGTAGAAGCTCTATTGCATGGTCATCATCCCCTCGTTTTGGAGGTAGCTCACTAGGGATGTCATCAATGAACATCTTGGAATCCATTTAGGAAAGTAGACAACTCTAATTCCTCTTGGTTCCTTTATTGCTACTTGTGAAAATATTAGAATCATTTACAGGTTGTCTAGAAAAAATCATATATGCAAAAAAATAGAGCTTTTCATTGACTTATCAAAAGAAAACGTATTTACAAGGGATATGGTGTTCCCCGGCTCATTAGCATCTATGTACATGCTCTTTTCCCTATAGATTCTCCTTTCAGGGAACATCATGTTGGCAGCCATGCGGTTGAACCATGGTGCCCCGAGGACAACATCCTCATGTTGGAGAGGAGAGATAAAAAAGTCTTCTTTGTCGACATAGCTTTGAACATGAAGCCTCAGCTTCTCAATCAAGGGAGTAACGGAGGCTTGCTATCCCTTGAAAGCTCCATCGACAGTTACAGTATCTCTCATCTTGAAAGCTTGAATGCCCAACTTAGTGGCAACTCTGTTGATATAAAGTTGTGAGTAGAGCCAGGGTCAAATAAGATGAAGGCATCATGCTCCGTTTTTCCCAAGCATAGGAGAGTGATGAGCCTTTGCAATCAGTATCCTCTTTTGGAGCTTCAACCAGGGAAGCTGTATGAGTGTCACTGCGTACATTTCTTTTGGGGCAAGAACGATAACCATGTCCTTGCTCCCCACACTTAAAGCATTTATGGTCTTTATGAAAGGCCTCTAATTCTTTGGGAGAGAGCTTATTTTTACCTTTGTAAGCTCCATTCTTCTTGGCTTTGTTGTTGTTGTTGTTGTTTGTGTTGCCTTGGGAAGAGTTTTGAGCATTGCTCTTCCCTTTAGCTTCATTTCAATCCTTGTTTTCCATGGGCTTGAAATTTCTTCTCACCCCTTGTTGGAAATTGATCCTTAAAGTAACCATACTGTGGTGGATGACTTCGGTGATAGTGCTAGGCTGTTGTGAGTTGACATACTTGGTCATTTCTTTAGGTAATCCAACACAAAATTGTTGCTTTTGTTTGGCAAAGTCTATCCTTTGAAAGACTGTAGCTATGAGATATAAATCCCAAAACTTGTCTACATATTTGTGGATAGACTCGTTGAAGAGTAGCTTCAAACTTCGCCATTCGGTGAGCACTTTGTCCTTGTAATCGCTTGCAAGGATTTACTTCATTATGGAAACTTGTAGAGTTTTCCATGTCATTGGGGTTTTGTTATTCCTACGAAGGCTAGCCCACTATTGACGAGCAGATTTTTGGAAGTGCATAGCTACATTGTGTAGATTGGAGGATTCCATGAAGCCCTCGTCTCCAAAGGCCACACCAAATTGTTGGATGAAGGCCAATACTTTGTCGGTGGCACCAAAGGTGCCATCATAGGTAAGAAAAGAGATACTCTTTTCTCCCTCTTTGAATTTCTTGAGCTTTTGGGACCTTGTCATGCAGGGTAAGTTTTGCAATGTCCTCTCCTCTTGTATTCTCTAGGAGAATAACTATTGCTTTTGTCGGAAGAGGAGGAAGGTGAAGAAGAAGGAGAAGAGGGTGACCTCTTTCTTGCCTTTTTCTTCCTTTATTTCCTCTCTTCCCGAGGAGAAGGACTATGGGTTGACTATTTCCTCTTGGGAGGAGTGGGCAACAGTCTAGACGCCGTCTTCATGGAGCCACATCTTTAGAGGAACTTAGGGATTCACTTCTTTCTGGTTCTTTGGATTCCTCCTCTCTTATGGGAGAGAGTCTTCTTTCAGGAGTCACATCAAGAGGCCTCCTAAATCTCTCTCCTCTTGGAGAGGAAGGGAAATCCCATAAGCACGAAGTTGTTGAGTAACTTTGGCTTGCAAAGTAGGGTTGCCCATAGCGTGATGCAACCTAGTAATAAGATACTTGATAAACATGGGGGCATCATCATTAGGACCTTCATGTACAAAATCAAAGTCATCAATGTTTACTCTACTCTCTTGGTTATTGTTAGCCATGCTAATTATACTTATGTGTTTACTTAGTGTATTCTTTGGCAATTCAAAACCTTAGTTGCTACTCCTCTTAGCCTTTGAAAATAAGCACTTAAGTATCTACACCCACGGCTCGAATTGGTTAATTATAGAGAGTAGTGGAGTGGGTCTAACATAGCAAAATTGTCGAGCGATAGCTCCTTTTCGACTTCTTATGGCTCAATAATGGTAAAGCCGTAGGCAAGTCTAAAAAGACCCCATTATTAATACCAAAGCTGTTGAGGTGTGCACCATATCCTACATAGTGACTCAACAAAATCGATAGTAGATCCCAGTCCCACTTACCCTAATATAATTAACAAAATCAATCATTAATAGGCTACTTAAGGACCTCTCTTCTTAAGCAAGAAAAGAGAAACCAAATGCTCTGATACCAATGTAATGGAAATGGCCTATGAACTTTGAGAATAGCGGAATTAAGAGAATTAAAGTGAGCATTTTTATGAGATCACTTTGAGAATATAGAGGGTGAACTTAATTGATGGTAGAAACATGAACATAGTACTTAATTAACTTGGCATGAGCAATTCTTTTGCAAGAGAGAGAGAGTATTAGAGGACATGACAATAGTTGACGACTAGATTTACTTGGTTCCGGTCCCCCCTCCAAAAGGCATTTGTGTTATAGATTCTCCCATCAAGAGAGACTTGGTACAATACAATCTTTGTGTTTGTTAACCACTAGTGTCCACTTCTAGTAGTCATGGGCCAGGCTTGTCGGTCCAATAGGAAAAGGGTAAGAGTGATCGTCGATAACATGCGCACTCTAACTGGAACATTCAAGGGTTAGTTGGCTAAGCATGGGCGCCCAAGTGTGAATGGGTGAACTCATATAAAAGTCACCTAAACCTAAAAATCACTCATTCTCTCATTTTTGTAATTGAAGAGTGCTCTTGCTCCATCTCCATCTTCTTCTTCATCTCCTTGCGTGTGTGTGTGTGTGTGTGTGTGTGTGTGTGTGTGTGAGAGAGAGAGAGAGAGAGAGAGAGAGAGAGAGAGAGAGAGAGAGAGAGAGAGAGAGAGAGAGAGAGAGCATTGCGATGAAGAGGCGGTTGAGTGTAGCACGATGGTAGCTCCCTCTTCTTCATGGCGAGGAATCCTCCACGAAGGCGAGCGTAGAGAGGGGAATGGAGAGTTTCCTAAAACAACACTGAGCCATGAAGGGAAATACCCCTGGGACAACATGCATAGAAATCGAGCAATTGGGTGCTCGTGAGCTAGTAGGCAATGTGGGTCAAACTATGGGGAACAACAATGCTTCCACCTCAAGAGAAACCTCTAGTACCCCTACCCCCCCCCCCCCCCCCCCCCCCCCCCCCCCCCCCCGAGCCTAGAAGGGTTATTTCTCAACAAAAATTGGGAATATGACCTACAAAATGAAACCTTGAATGACCTATACACGGGTTACACATACCATATAGGTTGGTTAGAAGTTGTACAATCTACTTCTAGCACCACAAGTCTAGAGGAGCGGCAACAGATGGTCTGCAATGTCATCCATAGCATCATCTAATCGGGGAGGCAAAACTGAGGGATTAACATCCCTTCAACGGGCCTTATGAGATTCTTGGATACGGGAAAGGCCAGACAACCAACACTATCACAGATGGAAACTCCTTCAGTGAGTCCAATGGACCCTTCATATATTGTGTCGCCTGGAGTTTCGGTACAATCTGAACCCACAAGTAGTAGTTTTACTTTTCCAAATCTAGCTCATCTTTCCCTTGATGACACCACGGCTACCATGCCTACCCCAATGATGGGCATGCCAAGAAACATGCCATGGACCTCATTTGTTAGTAAAGCACCACCACATGGTAGCTCAATGCCTGCAACAGTACCTACAAGTGTGTACCAATCGTATACACCTATGGGTCCTCGTACTCATGTAGCCCCTACCCCTCCCATTGTTTCAACAACCTATGCTCCACAACCACAACACCCAAGCTCTTATTTCAACGGGACTATACCGGCTAGCATTAGCATGTCACATATGATTTCTGCTATGCCTAGAGCCACACATATGAACTTTGGGCCACCACATGGCACAACACCGTACAAAACTTGGAACCCAAGGGCTTCCTATGCACGAAGCCCAATGCCAATACCTACTCCACATGTAGTCTCAGGAGCGCCTGCACCTGCAGCCACTATACCTGCTTATTTAAGGGATTTAGCAACATTTTCTCAAACCATCGGTCGATCTATTGCTGAGAATATGCGTAACACGCCTGATAGAGAGTCTAGAAGTAAGGCAATACAAATAGACAAGCTTACACAAAAATTTAGTGGAGATGGGATGTGAGAAAGCATATTGAAGTGTTTGAACAAATATGTGATTCTCTAGGAGAACACAATGACCTGCATAAGACTAATGCTTTAAGCCTAACCTTAAGTGGGAAGGACAGGGATTGGTATAGAACCTTAAGGGTGGAAGAAAAAATTTACCCTACTCTTAGAAGATTGTTCTTGAAAGAATACATACGAGAGGGAGTGCTTTGGGGTGTAGCCTCTCAGCTCCAGAAAGCCCAATGAGAGGAAAGAGAGTCAGTGAGAGACTTTATTATTAGTCGCTTGAAGCATTTGAATTCTCATTGTAATCCAAATGAGCGCTTCAATAATAACCAATTGCTTGATAGATTCATTAGGGAATTACGACATGCGGATATCTGCAATGGCCTAGTCATTAGAGGTATCACCACTTGGGAAGCAGTCACCACCAATGTGATCCAATTAGAGGATAATTTAATGAATCAAGGAGAAAAAGTGTTTGTTTAGCCTAAATCTACTAGCTTGCAAGCATCGGGGCATCAACCAATGACCCTAAAGCCTATTGCTAAAGAGCCAAAGATGTCTGAGATGACTTTAGCAGATCTCACTAAGGCCATTCAAGAGAGTCTTAGAGACAATTGTGCTCCGCAAAACAATCATATGTATCCAAGAAGGGAGCAACAATGGTGCTCAGTATGCTATGGTCCACATAGTACGAGTGAATGCCCTACTTTTAGAGTAAAATTCAATGGGAATTGCAATGCCTGGGAGGTATGGTCATCAAGCTAAGGATTGCATAGTATTTAAGCGCACGATGGCCAATAGACCAACCTTAGCATGGACAAACACACCTTGAGTGCCTGCATTGATGTCGGCCCCACCTCTTGAACAAACATCACAACACATGATCCCTAGGGCCCAAAATGTTGTTCAAACAACACCCTTACCAGACCGCAACCACCACATCCGAGAATCACATCTGTGAATCAAGTGGGTTGTGAGTCGTCTATTGCTTGTTTGGAAGGATGTGAGGAAGATATAGACCCTATTATTGTCTATGGGATTGATGCGCTTGAAGAAAGTCCACAATACTACATGGAGGACTATTAAGGACAAGTCGAACCTGTCTATCAAGTAGCTGCTCTTGCTGTGAGAGGCCAAAATATCAATTACACTGCCAAGAGACCCCCTCTTCGACGCTATGAGTGTGGAGGTCCACATCGTGTGGCCGAGTGTCCTATTAGGCTACAAAAGAATGCCCCCCTAATGCAAACCAATCAAGCAAGTACATCTACAATGTCGATACTCATGTGTAATCAATGTGGCATAGATCATTTGATTGCCTAATGTCCGAATAATCCAAATGCACCAAAGATCACACCATTAAACTTGATTGAGGTTATCGAGGATCCATTACAAAGTACACCTGTGGTACCAGTAAATGTACTCACACGATTGATGCTCCAAAAACAAAATTATATTCTGGAAGAAAGCGACACGACATCAATTGCCCAATCTCAAAAGACAAAGAAAACACAAAGGAAGAGATTGCAAAAAGCAGTGAAGTTAGACCCTAGTTCAAAGACCAACATAGGGACTGGTGACGACCCCGTTTATATGAACAACGTTGAAGATCATTCTGATTCAGGTGAAACCCATGGAGACCAAAACGACCACTAAGAAAGAGACCAACAAGGAAGATCGTCATGAGCCACAATGG
The DNA here is from genome assembly GCF_014529385.1 of Adiantum capillus-veneris. Classification (NCBI taxonomy): domain Eukaryota; kingdom Viridiplantae; phylum Streptophyta; class Polypodiopsida; order Polypodiales; family Pteridaceae; genus Adiantum; species Adiantum capillus-veneris. The sequence goes on along the minus strand of NC_140949.1, from coordinate 141,737,207 downwards.
CCAGGATCCAAAAAGAAGATAGGAACTTATCCAAACCCTATAGAGGAGATCGAGCGAGTCAAGCAATTAATGATTTTGGTAGAAGATACCCAAAGGGATCTAGAACCAACACCTAGGCAGATCCAGATTACAGACACATTGTTCTCTACACAACAACAACCTCACAAAGTCCATAGACCCCTAGCCATACCTAGTCTTATCCAAGAAGAAAGTGACAAGTCATGGGGAAGTGGGCGGACTCAATTCTTGTTGGAAAGAATGTTTACAGAGAGACCTTATCGAAGAAATGGAGATCCCATCTTCCCTACATCAAGGGACTGAATCCCAAAAGGTGCCGTTAAACATTTTCAAATTGATGGATTTCATGGCTTCAGAAGTTAGAACCACCATCATGTCCAAACTATATGGAGATCCTGAACTATTCTTAGCTCTTCAAGCTTTCCTCAATGGAGAACCAAAGGTCAGGCTACTACAATTTGCACAGATGGATGGAGCTAGGGAGATGCCAATAGAGGAGGAACACTTAGATCCACAACCCAACCTAGATGAGAACCCTGTTGTAGAAATACCTGTTAACAAGTTGGGACAATACTTTGAGGGTGATGAATCCAATGCAACAATACCAATCAGTACCAAGTAATTAACTGTGAAGGAAATCCTTGATGGTGGCGCTGGGGTTAGCATTGTGATTAAAAATTAATGGGAGACTATGGGAAGATCTCGCCTTGAGACCACAACCATAGTAGTAAAGATGGCCAATGGGTCTATTGTTAAACCTATAGGGATGCTAGAAGATCTCAAGATCAAGGTCTTTGGACATTTAAAAAACAATACCTTCATTGTTATGGATTTCTCCGAGCACACTATGGCATCTGAGATGATCTTAGGACGTCCTTTCATGAGGGAAGTAAAAATGGTGCATGACTAGCCTAAAAACCATGTCTACTTGGAGTTCCAAGATTCTATCATTCGAGTGGATCTTCTAACTGGTCGAGCACATCCTCTAGGAAACAGGTTTATAATTGATCATAGATTTGACACCACAATTCACTCGGCCCCATTGCAATATTGTTACACATGTTAAATGGACACTGATGTTGCGAAAGATTCTCCTTATATGGACGTTCTACCTGGGATGACTGAGTCAGACAATGTGGACTGGGTCCACTTAGCAGCAACCATAGACACTTGGGGAAACAGGGGGATGACCTGGGTAACATGTGAGGGGGATGAGATGCCACCACTTGTACCCTTCAATATGCTAGAAGCAATGCATATAGCTTCTAATGACCTACAAGATGAAGGCTTGACTGACATTGGAACCAGGAGCGTCTCATAAGACTATAGCCCGTACGATTTGGAGTCAGAATCATCAATTGAAATTGACTCTGAGGATGAGGAATTTGAGTTAAATCTTAGTGCACATGTGGGGACAAACCATTCAGGGCCCAGTAGTACCCTAGATGACAATCTATCCAAGGGAGCACAAGACACAAGTTGCGATCTAGAGATCGGCCGTAATAAAAAATTAGGCAAGAAGAGTAAGAGATATAAGAGGTGATGATATTGAGCAAATATGCGTGCTAGAATAAATGAAAAGAAATCTACCGCAGAATGGCTTAATTATATAAGGGCATGTGATGCTCATCAGAAGTTGGTAGATAACTGGGGTGAATACCTTCAAAGCGTTGTGTGGTGTAGGCCACAACCCATTGACATTGCACAACTAGAGGCTACAGAGAAGCCAAATTTGAGTCGTACCATAAGGAGACAACAAAATTGAGGGTTAGCTCAACAACCAAAGGGATTGGAAGTGAAATCACAATCCACAGAACAACAGGACCCCACATACTTACACCCTGCACCACCTGAACATTTCAAATCCTTCAGCACAGAGGAACGTAAGGTTGTGTATAGAAAGGCTCAAAGAAAATCTATCGATGGAAGCAATGGAGCTTATGACGGTCCAGTAATAGTTAAGGAAATAGAGTTAGTAGACCTAGGAAAAGAGTCCAAACTTGTTTTCATTGCCCAAGATCTGATAGATATTGAGGAGTGTGTACTTAAAGAACTTCTCAAGGAATACAGGGATATATTTTCTTGGTCATATTATGATAAAAAAGGTGTTCCACCTTCCATGGTGCAACACACAATCCCCATGAATAGCATGGCTAAACTAGTTCAACAATGACCCTACCCAATGAATTCTAAATATGCAAAGATTGTTCAAGAAGAGGTTGAAAAGCTTGTGAAATGCAGATTCATATACCCTATTGAGCACTCAGAATAGGTTTCTTCGATAGTGATTGTGCAAAAAAAGAATGAGAAACTCAGAGTGTGCGTGAATCTCAAGAAGGTCAATGCTGCCACTAGGAGGGACCATTATCCCTTGTCATATTCAGAACATGTGCTTAAAAGATTTTCAAGGAAGGAAGCTTATAGCTTTTTAGATGGGTACTCTGGCTACAATCAAATCAAAATTGTGCTAGAGGACCAAGATAAAACGACCTTTATAACCAAATTTTGGAGTGTTCGCATTTTGTGTTATGGCTTTTGGCTTAACCAATGCCCTTGCTACCTTTCAAAGATTAATAAACACTGCTTTTAGAGAATAGTTGAGAGAGTTTTGTGAAGCTTGCTTAGATGACCTTTGTGTTTATTCCTCTTGGAAAGAACATCTATCATGCTTACAAAAAGTGTTTGAGAAGTGCAGATTGTATCACATCTCCTTAAACCCTTTCAAATGCCAATTTTAGGTTAAACATGGAGTCATTTTAGGGCATATAGTGTCCAAAAATGGGATTTCCACAGATGAGAGCAACATTAAAGCTATTGCTGAATTGCCACCACCTACAAACTATAAAGGAGTTCAAAGGTTCATGGGCCATGTTGGTTATTACAGATGGTTTATTTTGAACTCTGTCGATATAGCTCGTCCTTTGTACAAACTTCTTATTGAGCTTCACAGGACCACGGAGTGTGACCATGCTTATGAATCATTGAAAAAGACCTTGACTAGCACTTCTATTCTACGAGTGCCCAATTGGAATGTAATTTTCCAGGTGCATATTGATGCATCAAACTTTGCTATTGGGTGTGTTCTAGCTCAACCGGGAGAACATAAACTGGACTACCCCATTAGCTTTGCAAGTCATGATTGAATGATGCCGAGAGAAACTACACCACTACAGAGCGAGAAGGTTTAGCTATGATTTATGCAGTTAAGAAATTCCGCTACTACCTTCTTGCCAACAAGTTTGTTTTCTATGTGCATCATTAAGCCTTGTTGTATCTAGTAAATAAACCTTCTTCCACGGGAATAATTACATGATGGTTGTTAATTATCCTTGAGTTTGATTATTTTGTTGTAGTAAGACCTGGTAAAAGGCATGTCATGGCGGATCATTTGACTTGCATACCCAATGGTAAAGCCGCTACTAGAGTCCATGATGAATTGCTTGGTACTTCTCTTTTCCTAGTCAAGACCATACCTGAATGGAGTGAGAAGATTGTAAACTTTTTAGTTAACGGTTTTCCACCCAAAGAGCTTCATAAGGACATAGTGGAAAAACTATTAAAAGAATGTGAACCTTATTCTCTCATTGCAGGAACTCTCTACAGGTTAGGGAAGGATGATACTCTTAGACGATGTGCTCGTGAGGATGAGTATTTATACAAATCTCAAGAAGTCCACATGGGTATATCCGGAGGACATTTCCGAGGGGAACTAACAGCTAGAAAGGTGTTGCTAGAAAGGCGTACCTTATTCAAAGATGCATCACTTTTTGCAAAAGGATGTGATGAATGTCAACGTTACAAGATCACACAATTGAAAGGATAAGATGCCCTTACATCCTATTAAAGTGACTCAACCATTTGAAAAATGGGGTTTGGACTTTGAAGGCCCAATTAGTCAGGCAGCTCGTAGCACTCAATCTCGATATATTATCGTTGCCAGTGACTATGTGACAAAGTGGGCATAAGCTAGGGTGACACGTAAGACTGATGCAAGGTCAACTGCTAAGTTTCTCTTTGAGAACATTATTACAAGATTTGGTTGTCCCTTTGAGATTGTCAGTGAAAATGGCACTCATTTAATAAATGGAGTGATAAAAGAACTCAATACCATCTTCATGATAGCTCATCATAAGTCCACACCTTATTATCCACAAGCAAATGGCCAAGTTGAGAGTACCAACAAGACCTTAAATTCTATTTTGACCAAAACGGTGGAAGCTCATCGCACATATTGGGATTTGAAGCTGACTGCATCCCTATGTGCTTATCGTACTTCTTACAAAGTGGCTATTAATTGTACACCATTTAAAATAGTATATGGCCAAGAAGCAGTAATGCCATGGGAGTTTGTAATTCCTAGTCTGCGCCGCGTAGCTTCACAAGAAGGTTGGGATGGTAACCCTTTAGTTGAGAGCTTATATATCCTTGAAAGGTTAGATGAAGAAAGGCAATTAGCAGTGCAAAACGCACTTGTGGAGAAAGATAGGAGGGAGAAATGGTTTGACCGTCATCTAAAGAACAAAACTATCAATGGTGGTGATAAAGTCCTTATATATGGAGTGCGTAACGAAAAGAAAAAGTTGAAATATGTGGGAAAATAACCATATAGAGTATGTGAAATCACACCACAAGGAATCATTCATGTGGAGACTCTTGATGGAGTTGCATAAATTGGATTCCTCAATGGGAGAAAATTTAAAAGATACTATGATCCTTTAAGTCAAGAGAAACTACATGCCATCCATAGAAAAAAGGCAGCCAAGGCACAAAAAGCATTGAAGAAGATACAAGCTCAAGCTAAGGCTAAGGAGCGACAACAACGCATAAGATGCCAACGAGAGGCCAACCTTGGAGCTACACATGCATTCCACGTTGAAACCAAGGAAGATTGGTTGGACTCTGACACACCTCTACAATACCCTATTGGGCTAAACAATGCCTATCGAAAAGTGCTATATAACGCCTTATTGGACATGGGTGCTAAGTATAATCTGCTATCATATGGGGTGTGGTGTCAATTAGGGAAGCCACCTCTATCTGAGAGTATTATCCAAGTCAAGGGTGTCAACAAGAAAAAAAACTGCGGTTTTTGGAATCTGACACACTTTTGTTAGTTATGACAATGGGGTTGTAGCTCAAGACTTTTTGGTCAGGCCTGCTGGAACTATGGAGGGTAATATAAACCTAGGACGCACGTGGATGATAGCCACCAAATGCACTATTGATTGGGAGACTGGGGGTGTCACAATACAGAAACCAACTTTTAGCCCTACCATGCAAGCCATAGTCCCTGAGATATTTCCTTTTAAGGAAATAAAACCAAAACATTGCATGTCCAAGAGGTTGAACCATATATCCCCATAGCCCAACTCTCTAGAGCTTCAACTGCTGTAGTTGAAATAAAACTTGAAACGCACAAGACCCATCCTAATATAACAAAGAAAACATATAAGTGGGTCCCTAAAGCTTCTTTAGCAACCATAGCTAGTGCTAAAAGACAAGAGCCTGGTAAGAGACATCCCACTCGCCCCAAGAAATGTAAAGAAACGTTGTGTTGGATTTTTAAAAAACTATTGGAAGCCCAAGGCTACTATGAAGGAAATGATCAAATCTGGGTGCCAAAATGTAAATTGTGCTCTTACCTATCACCTAACCCATGTGAGCACAACCATGTAGCTCCAAAATGAATTGACAATCGCGGAAAGAAAAAAATCACAGAATGCTACACACTCGCTCTAGAGCTAGTTTAGGTACCGAAGAAGAACCCAAGAGGTTGAACCATATATCCCCATAGCCCAACTCTCTAGAGCTTCAACTGCTGTAGTTGAAATAAAACTTGAAACGCACAAGACCCATCCTAATATAACAAAGAAAACATATAAGTGGGTCCCTAAAGCTTCTTTAGCAACCATAGCTAGTGCTAAAAGACAAGAGCCTGGTAAGAGACATCCCACTCGCCCCAAGAAATGTAAAGAAACGTTGTGTTGGATTTTTAAAAAACTATTGGAAGCCCAAGGCTACTATGAAGGAAATGATCAAATCTGGGTGCCAAAATGTAAATTGTGCTCTTACCTAAATCACCTAAACCATGTGAGCAAACCATGTAGCTCCAAAATGAATTGACTATCGCGGAAAGAAAAAAAATACACAGAATGCTACACACTAATGTATATATAAAGCCCTACACTCACAAAAAACAAAAATAAGAAAGTAAAAGAGCAAGAGCCACCAAAAAAAAATCTGGAAACCTATGAGTTCTATACATAACACAAAATCATAAAAACATATTATGCACAAGGACACGACCTTTTGACACGACCCTTGTAATATCTGCACTCTAACCATCATCTATCTGTGTGTACGATATGGCAAGTACGCTAGAGTCATCCACTCCTGCCTTGGGTGAGAGGTATCCTTTTTACTTTGCACAAGTGTTTTATATAGTCTACGCGGTGCTTGCATGTGAATGGGATTTGGTAGGTACGCTAGCATGTGAGAGGAATTTTGAGGAATTAGAATGGTTGATATGTCTCTTGACCACAACTGATCTATACTTAGTAGAGGACGTCACCCCGATTGCACAAGACTACCCTCTTGAGCAAGATGACTATAGGCGTCTAGTGACCTTCTTAGTAAACATTGGTGCCTCTAATGATGAAGACGATTTACATGATTACACGGATGACACATATGGTCTCACAGATGATGACTTTGTTTTTCTCAACGATGAGGATATGAGTTCTTAATCCGATTTAGGCAGCATTGTGTGCAATGTACTAGGGCTTTCTAGTGGGCTTAGTCCCTATTGACCTTTAGCTTAAGTATTGTAAAGGGAGTTTACTAATGTGATGAGCCTGGGAGGGTGACAGTGTTATACGACCCCCCAAAGTTACAAAATTAAAATGCTAAAAATGTACAAGAAAATAATAATCAAAGTGCCACAATATAAAATCTTAAGCGGGGAAGAGAAATCTTAGCTTGATATGGTACTTCACTCACATGTATCGACTATGGTACTAGAGCCCTAGAGGTTTCTAGTGTGGGCGGTTTTCCTTGAAAAGCAAAAAAATCAAGGCATACAAATAAGCACACGCATCAAAATTGAAACAATGTGAAAAGACTTTGGGGGGTCAAAAAAAAAAAAAAAGTCAGGTGATGATTTCATGAGCAATTCTTTTTATCGTAGCTTAACTATAAGGTCTTCTAGGTATAGCCTCTAGTCAGCCCTCGGACATGAAATACTTGGCTCTCGCAATTAAACAACTTAATTGACCAGAGAAAATTGAGAAGCTTGCCCATGATATTAATAGTTGATCTCTAGTGTCTTTTGATCTTTAAATTAGCGATCCCAGACTTGTTTAGTTTTTGACCTTTACAATTGTTTATGAGTTTGATTATATTACAATTTAATGTTTATTGCTGACAAATTGTTTAATATTCTGTTACCAATCAATTTTTTTGCCTACAATTGCATATGCTTTTTTATTGTATATAAGAATGCAATTACTGTGCCAATTTTATTTGATTTTGCAGTGATTGAAGAAGGCTAAAGACATTCATCTCGAATGCTCTTCCACCTCGATGAACGAGCTTCAACTCAATAGCTTCCGAGGACGGAATCTACTTCAAGAAGGGGGGCATGTTAACCACCGGCATCCACTTCTAGTAGTCATGGGCCGGGCTTGTCAGTCCAATAGGAAAAGGGTAAGAGTGATCATTGATGAGAGGCACACTCTAACTGGAACATTCAAGGGTTAGTTGGCTAAGCATGGGCGCCCAAGTGTGAATGGGCGAACTCATGTAAAAGTCACATAAACCTAAAAATCTATCATTCTCTCATTTGTGCAATTGAAGAGTGCTCTTGCTTCATCTCTATCTTCTTCTTCATCTCCTTGTGTGTGTGTGTGTATGCGAGAGAGAGAGAGAGAGAGAGAGAGAGAGAGAGAGAGAGAGAGAGAGAGAGAGAGAGAGAGAGAGAGAGAGAGAGCATTGCAACGGCACAGCGGCAGTGAGGCGGTTGAGCGTGGCACACCGGTAGCTCCCTCTTCTTCGCGGCAAGAAATCCTCCACAAAGGCGAGCGTAGGGCGGTGAGTGACACACCCTTGCTCTCTTGAGCTTGCTAGATTAATCTGGTTGTGTGCTTGCGGCCATTTATGGCTCGCACATAGTGTACTGCAAGTCCCTTGCTTTGACACGTGGAATAGATGCACATAGTGTTCTTTGTGACCTTGGTGATGCTATGAATATGGAAAGCTTCATGCATCATGAGCCTAACATAAAATTTGCAAAAAAGCATTAATCATCCCAAGCCTCAGTCCCAAGGTCTCAAACACCTTCGAAGGTGGAGAGAGCTAGCGGGGAATGAGGGTAGAGAAGAGGAAGAAGAATCATCCATAGGAGAAAGAAATAGTTCCTTGCTTATCATCACTCTTCTTGCTTAGCATAGCATAATAGCATAGTAATGAAGATGAAGAAGATGGTAAGCTTAAGCATTGAAGCATGTCTCTTGGTTGGATTTCATTCCATAGCCAAGAGTGTTGGTGTAGGCTCTCCACTTCTCAACAAACTTAGAGAAGGAGATGGAGCTCTTGCCTTTGCACTCCACACAATGAGAGAATGTGTGTGTGTGTGTGTGTGTGTGTGTGGTAGAGAATACCCCCCTCTCATGCTTGGTCTCTCTCTCTCTCTCTCTCTCTCTCTCTCTCTCTCTCTCTCTCTCTCTCTCTCTCTCTCGTATTATTTAATTATTTCATTTGGACGTGTCCTCTTTTTTTTTTTGAGAGAAAGAACTTAATTATTTATCTTTATGTATCCAAATTCATTGGACTCTTTTGAAACGTATCCAATAGGATTCAAGCACATCCGTGAGGGCCACATGTGGAAGATCATTTGAGCATTTGCTTCTTAAGTCATTTAAAGTGAATTGAATACTTTAAGCACTTAGTCAATCAAGCATGGAAACAGTTGATGCCTCTTGAGAGTTTATCTTCGAATTGAACACTTCAAGAACCTTAGTCATTTTTAGCATAAAAATCACCTCAAGATTTGGGCAAGGTTCCCACAAACATTTAAAGCACTTTAGCTAGCAAACCGACAAGCACCTCATGCTTGGGTAGGGTTCCGACCTCAAGGTCAGTCCTAGCTTGCTTAAGGTCAAAGGACCTTTTAACACTAACTTTAATGAAGCTAATCCTAAGGTCTTTTAAGCTCCATTAGATACACGTTTCTCTTTGATAGACTACCTCCTTTTGGACCCCTATTGAGATGGAACCATCTCTTCTCTTGGTCCCTTGCTGAGATAATTCTAAAAGCACTTATTGCACATTGCTCTTTGGTAGACCGTCTCCTTTTGGACCCCTATTGAGATGCAACCATTTTTCCTTTTGGTCCCTTGTTGAGATAGGTCTAGAAGCACATATCTATATCCTAACTCTTGTTCCCCTTTTATCTTCCAATATTAAATGATCAACTTAATATGAGAAAATCATTTGGTAAAGTTATATATTATATTTTATGACAACACCCATGTTTATTTTAGCTTCCTATGTCACTTTGGATTGGATACGGCGGGGTGGCTCCCCTATTCGCTGACATTATCCTTGTTCTGGTGATATAGGCTTGTCTAGTTTTTGTATTTGATGTTGTCTATGATGTGTGTAGGTATGATGTGGTATGTTGGGGCTCTCATGGCACATTATGCGCATGAGATGACCTTGTTTTTTTTTTTTGGTTTCTAATTTACTTTCAACTCACCAATTAGTGAATACTAAAAAAGAAAAAAGAGATAAGCTCAAGGAGATCCTTTTTTTGCCATACTCGCTCAATTTAGTGAGTTAAAATTATATTAAACATCAAAGAGATTACATGTTAAACACTGCTCATATACATTGAGCTAGGGTTTCAAAACAAAATACTACAACCATCAGCCATGCTTGAAACAAGCCATGGGATCACAAACACACCAAGCAGGAGCACAACCATATATGAGTCCATAGCTAAGCTTTTACAGGGAAGCCGAAAAACCCGCTACAAATACATAATGTTGAATAAGGTTACATTGGCTACGTACCACCATCCCTAACCCTCTCACACCAAATCAGATGCACCCAATACAACCAAGACTTGTAAAAACCTTGGTACATGCTCGAAACAAGCCATGGGATCACAAACACACCAAGCAGGAGCACAACCATATATGAGTCCATAGCTGAGCTTTTACAGGGAAGCCGAAAAACCCGCTACAAACACATAATGTTGAATAAGGTTACATTGGCTACCATCACCCTTGACCCTCTCACATCGAATCAGAGGTGCCCAATACAACCAAGACTACATAAAAACCTTGTTACATTCGCCCATGAACTAGCCAAAGATAAGCATCGAACCAGTACGAAGAGCCCGCGAAGCACATCGATCAACGAGCCCAATCCCCATACCAACACAGACGACCTCCAAATGGAGCTAGATCCACTTGCAGTTGAAACCAGGACTCGATCTCACCGAATCACATAGGGGGTGCCACCATGCATCAAGGGATGTCACCGGGTGATGCATGGCCCCAACCATTCAGACTCGAACCACCAAGACCTGTATATGGAAAAATGACAAAGGTCACCTTTGAATCCTGCAAGGGAGAGGGTAGGGAGGCTCCACCTAGATCCAAAAAAAAGGGAGGTCGAAGCAGCGTAGGATGACTAAACGGAGCCGAAGCAGTCGGAGACCCCCCACTAGGGCACATCTGTGCCTTGCGGGCAACTTGCCAACCCCGTCAGCCTTGAACCGCATCTGCCCAGGAGCACCTCCTGCCATAGAGAGCCCTCCAGCTCATGGCTTCGTGTAGGCAATGCGCAACAGAGCTTTTGCGGCCGCCTGCTCGTACAAACCCTAGCTCTCATAACCTATCCTTTTTTCCCTCAAAAAAGTCATAGCGATTATATTAATCTGATAAAAAAATTTACAAGGTAAGCTCTAACCACATATTGAGCCAAGGTGTCAAGATAGACCATACACACACCCAAACCATAGCATCAGATACATCGGCTAACAAAGGGAGCCACCTTGAGACGAGCATACCAACCGTACAAAAGAGACACAACAAGGATGGGGGTTGCCACCAAGCAGCATGGAATTCCACTACAGACTCCTTGACCACAAAATTGTCGAGACAAATAGCATCGTAGAGAGCAAGGACCATCCGAATACCTTTGATATGGTGGGGCCCGTAAGTCCCCATCACTCGAAGAGCTCTTGGGATTCCACCAAGGAGAAACCGCTGCCACTAATGCACTCCTAAGACAGACTCTCCTCAATTAACACACTCGAGCCAAACACCCACATTAGATGAAGCCCTTCACAACCAGCAAAAAAGACACCCCAGTAGAAGCATTACCAAGCCATAGAGGCATCATGCAAAGGAGAACCTGCCACGAAAATCTTGCATGTTGGAATCTGCCACCAAGGGCCAATCTCATCACAAACACCGTTTAGACATTGTCTAGAGGGGTGTCCTCCACCATTCCCAAAAAATAAGGGCTGGGCCGAGGCACGACCAAGGAGGCCTACATGTCACCTCCCTCCCGAGTTGCCTGCTACTCCATAGGCCACAACCACCTCATTAATGCAAGCTCCAATGACCACAAAGCACAAATCCACCTTGCTATAGCACCGGCTCTAAGCCCCCTCACCCCCCGACCTTGCAAGGTGCAGACTTGTAATCGCAAAAGCTTCGCGCCCCGACCCAAGAATCATAGCTCGCATAACCTATCTTCTTATAGCTCAAGGAAGATCCTAATGATCAGACACCTCTAAAGATAAACACTTGCTTAATCTTTATGAGTTCAAAATTTTTGTTTAAGTGACCCCACAATGCTTCTAGAGATAGACATTGGGCGACTTCATTTTCCCTTGTACAGAGTCCCTTTCCTACTGCAAAGCTTTTCCACTTTGAGACAATGCACCTTTTGCTTTCCTTGGAAGTTGGGCTTCATTCATTCTAAAGCGAGGAACGATATCTTTTTTTTCTCCAAAACCCACAATTGCTACTGAATTATATTCATCAACCCAGAAAATTACAATGTCTTGTCATGCTTGTGTTGAGTCATGACATCATCTAGGGACTATAACTACATCGGCAGCTATCCCAACCAACTCACTCCCTTATCCTTGAATTTGCACAAAGTCTGAAAACATTTTATAACGGTTGGAGTGTAATTTTTAGTAATGATACAAATCCTGTGCGAATCAAAGCAAACGTCTTTATGAACACATAGGGTCACTTGGCCACACTCGATCGCATGACCTGGTTCACAGAGCGGGAGTACTCTAGCTCCTTTGGGCTTCTAATTGTACAAATCTCGTGCGAGTAAAAGGAAACGTCCTTAATGAATGCATAAAGTTGCCCAGTCGCACTTGAACCCATGACCCGCGTCGCAAAGGTCGAGTACTCAACCAACCAAGCTAGGTCCTTTCGACAAGGACTTCGCATCTTCAATAGAAGAGCCAAGAGTGTGGTACAATACAATACACTTTTGAGTCTAGCAAATAGGTAGCCAAAACGACTTTTTTACAAACCATTAATTAATTAGTTTTTGTGGGTGTGGGGGGGGGGGGGGGGGGGGGGGGGGGAGGGGGGGGGGGAGCGGTTTATTTGTTTTTTTTAGTGCTTAAGGGAGTCCTAAGGGCAGCCAAGGCGAATAGCCTAGTGGTTAAGCTTGTCTTTTTAGTGTCTACGTGTTGAGGTTAAATCCTAGGGATTAGGGGTGCTTTTGAAGCTAACTCGAGATGCTGAAGCATCTTGGGAAGATACTATGCATTGAAAAGTGAAAGTTCGAGCCAGTAGGTAGCCAGTAGTAGGCAATTACTACTAGAAGAGTAGAAAATAATTAGTGTACAAATTATTTTCTTCTTTTCTTTGTATAAGATATAACGTTTGATGACAAAGTACGTCATATTGGTGACTAGTACAGTCGGCCGCCTTCGGCGGCCTCTCTCTCTCTCCCCCTCTTTATCGAGTGCAATTAGGTTTTTTTTCTTTTTGGACTTTCGCTTTCAGCTCGCAGATTGCGACACATGTAAAGGGAAGCCCTTCCGCCATATTATGTTAGTAGATATTAGGAATCTCATAAGATCCTCTTAGGCTTTTGAGGGTGAAAAGGAGGGTTATCGCACGTGGCAGAGAGAGAGTGAGTTATGTAAAAAATAAAATGAAGTTGTTCGTCTCCAAAGCCTAAATAACCAACTCAAATTACAGTTTCACTCTTCTTATGAAAAGGATGGCACGTGGAGGAGAGGGAGGGGAGCGGGGAGATCTTTATGTGTGGAGTCGGTCATTGGCTTAGGCTACCATACAACAACGCGCTTCTCCTCTCCCTTGCCTTTCTCTTTGTCGGGTTCATCTACCGGTGAGGCCATGACTCACGAGTGTAGGCGATGGTGGATAAGGACGGAGGCCGTGAGGGAGAAAGAGATTATCTTCTCTCTCTCTCTCTCTCGTCATCTGCAGGGGAGGGCATGTGTGAGGGCCCAAGAAGCAGATAAAGAGGGATGCAGTGAGCAAAGGGTCTGCATGGGAGTATCGCGGCAGGACTAAGGCAAGCGAGGGAGGTGAATTGTTCAAAGCATGCAACAAGTGCGCATGCTACAGGACAACCCCAAATGGGCGGGCAAAGGAGGAGGGCCGAAAATCGGCAAATTAGGTGCGAGATGGCGTGGACTCTATGTGTGTGTTCGAACCATGGAGATTTCCAAGTGGACGGGTAGGGAATGAGGAGCAGTGGCATGTGTGCATCACCTCCACCTTACATCTCAATGCTAAAACGCATTAGGCTTTTAGGGTCGATGGAATCTTCAACGATGGTATATTGTGGCATTTAGCGATGGGCTAAAACAACTCTTTTTTCAAATTTTTAGCCGTGCATTAGTAACCTATGTGAGCAACTTTATATTGAAACATTTAAAAGTTAACCTCGACCTCTAACATCATCTTAGCAAACGATGATTTTTTTTGCTCACGTATAAAAAGCAACATGAACAACGTAGTAAAGTGAGAATTGTCCACTACTAGTATGTGACCTGCGAGTTGTTGCGATGATAAAAGATTAAAAAAAGAGTCGCAAAACCGTAGGTTCTTTAAGGGCTTTGTGGTTCTAAAAGCAAAGGCAAGGCCCATGGCTTAGGTGTCCCTAACATAGTGGATTAGCAACAACTATAGAAAGTCGACTTCAGAACGTGGTCACACGAGGCTTAGTTATAAGTAAGTTGGGCGGATAACTAAGACTCTTGAGTGAAGCAACTTATTTCTACTATGCCAAGGCTCTTGTAAGTATACCAAAATTGGCATGGTTGCAAAGGCCCATTGCCTGCACCTTTCTTTTTGCTTTTTTCAGCTTTCGCATGTTGACGACGTTATCTGCACCTCTTTAAGAGAGAGAGAGAGAGAGAGAGAGAGAGAGAGAGAGAGTTACACGGCCATGGTAGCTACAACGCATGCAAAGCAAACATTTTGTTATGAGGCACATCCAAGGCCAACTACCGGCTTGTGGTTGGAGCTCAACCACCAGGTGGCAGCAGTGTCGGCTCAATTTTGGCTTAGTATTTTTGCACGACCATGGAGTAGGCTCGATGATCATTGAATTTTCAAAATAAAGCATAGTAGGCACAATTATTTATTACTAATAATTGTGCCTCGCGTGACCACCACCTAAATGGTGTGGCTTGCTCTATGTAATTTTGCTTTTGTAGTGTGTCAATGAGATTGTGCTAACCAAGGAGTTTTTTGTATGTTGACCACATTGTGTGTGTGTGTGTGTGTGTGTGTGTGTGTGTGTGTGTGTGAGAGAGAGAGAGAGAGAGAGAGAGAGAGAGAATGAACAACAAATAATAGATTATAAGAGTTTAAATCTCTGTGAGAGAAAGAATAGCAAATAACAAATTATGAACGTTAGTTTAAATCTCTTTTGAGAGAGAGAATACCAAATTATGAGCATTATTTTAAATCTCTTTGAGAGAGAGAATAACAACTCTCTCTCTCTCTCTCTCTCTCTCTCACACACACACACACACACACACACACACACACACCCCCCAAAAGTCTTGCAGTGATTGCTTCAATGTCAACACCTTGCTTGGCATGGGCGATCACCACATTTGTGATAAAGAGGCAATGTTTTGGTATCCAAGTAAGCTTTTGATGGTGTCTATCATGTCAATGCCAAGGGGCTAATGTATGCCATTTCCCTATGCTCTCACTTTACACCATTGCAATAAGTTTGATGCAATGGGTAATGCAAAAAAAGAAAAACATGTCTCTGTATTTTGATAGGAACCACTATGAAACTTGTCAACTATGTTGTTTATATAGTAAAGAAAGAAGATGTGCAAGAGAAAATGGTATTTTTAGAGGGTTGCATGCTCTTACTATATTCTCAATATCTATGAATAGCATATTGTTTTATATGATTCATATGTCAATGGTAGAGTTTAGCATCGAGATCCTTCGTGAAACATCGAGATCCCAGATTTCCACTAGCTTATTTGATTCACGCATGTTATTGTTGCAATTCAAAGAATATTCTAAACCTTCCTCACACTACATCTTGATCCCAATATAGTAGCTTTGATAAGTAACAAACACAAACTTTATCAGCTTGCCACCATTCTCCTTTGTGAATTTGTCTTTGCCACCATCCATTTGATGGATTGTACTCAATCTTTATGGCTATATGGAAATGCACATCCACGCTTTTCTACAATTTCGTCCATTTTTATTATAAATTAAACTATTGCAAACCTACTTTGCCATATGTTTTTCCTCTTATGCTTGCATCAAAATGCATTGGCCTCACTATTGGCTTGAATATGTCACCATGCCTCACATGGACCCCTTACATATTGTCATAACTGATAGCGACATCCTTCTTAATCTTTCACATATTGACATAGTGCCATATGAGGTATCTTTTTGGTTAGCTCCCTACCTTACCTATCCCCAATCCCTTTTACTCAGTTCCCTTCTATACATACACGAACTTACTATTTTCTTTGAGTTATTCTCCCCTTTCTTGAGATAGTACCTACTTGTAGGCACAAACTTGGTTTTTCACTTAGATATTAAGCCCATAGTCCTTAGTTTGTAAACAATTCCAAATTCTTCAAAAGACACCTCATATCCCTACAGAGTCTAAACTCGCTCTTCATTACATGAGTTTTTTCTTTTAGAGGTTTCTATTCCAACAGAGCGTGATCTTTCTATTGTGGTAACACATAGAAACTTGTCTATCTTTCTTCCACTTTTGAGCAGGTATCTATTTTCTTGGAAAGGTAACAAAACTGGTTTCATTTTTCCTTGCAAACTAAATAGTTTCCACAATATTTCTACATTTCCAAATACTACTACTACTCGGTCGAAGTTTATTAACCTGAATCTTTTGAAGATCCGGTGCGGCGTTGTATTTTGGTAAACCAAAAATTGGCGTCCTCCCCCCACCCCCTCTGCGGACCTCCTTTGCGTTCCAATGGACAAAATTGGTGGCTGCGCATCCTGCTTGCTTAGGCTTGAGCACCTGTAGCGGCTTAGGTGCATGGACACACACACACACACACACACACACACACACACACACACACACACACACACACACAGAGAGAGAGAGAGAGAGAGAGAGAGAGAGAGAGAGGGCGATCTAGCCCTGCTCTCTGGCAGTCTGAAACGGAACTTCACGTCCCCTATTGGCATCCGCATTGCAGCGCAAAAAAGACCAGTACGCAGTGCTGTTCCAAGTTCCATGTATTCGTCAGCGACACACACAATTTCACAAATAGATCTCTTGGCGCCGCATCTTGAGAGAGTGAGAGAGAGAGAGAGAGAGAGAGAGAGAGAGAGAGAGAGAGAGAGAGAGAGAGAACACGCGTATCTTGGGTGTGTGTGTGTATCGGGATACCTACGCGCGACACAGAGAAAGAGGGAGAGAAATATCTCCACATGGCACGCCTGCAGAGAAAATCGAAAACGCCCTTCAAATTTTCCAAAATTCTCGAATTACCCCTGGTTTGTGAGACAAATCTCTCCAAAAATAAACGAGCTTTGTAGCTTTCTAGAAGAAGAGTGATCGTGTATGCTGAAGTAAAATCTGAGTCCGTTATGTAGGCGTTGGAGATGAATTGCTTCATTAGTTTTTAGACATTATTGTCTCTTTTTGCAAGGTAATTTGTGACAGATTTTCAATTGTCAAATAAGAATAAAGATCAGAAAATGTTGAGGGATCCAACCAAAATAGATACAAGGGTGTTTTGGGAATTTTTAAAATTTGAGGAGTATTTCGGTAATTTTCCCTAGAAACCAATACTTGCTCCCCTCTCTCTTACTCCTCGCACGATAAATGGCATTCCTTGCCCGACCTGGGTTGCCTCCATCGTGCATGTACTCCCCCTTCCATCTGCCTTGTTGCTTGTGCTTTTCATGCATACATCACCCCATACCTCACCTCCAGTCAACACCAATCGAACGGCCTAAGCTAGTCGACCATACGCACAAGGTTACAATCATCGGAGCTATGCGCACAAGGTTAGCTCGAGACTTGCCTTCGTGATTGAGCACATCCCTCCCTACCTACGCAAAAGTAAAGGGAGGATAACTATTTTAAAAAAATCCCTTTCCTTTTTTTTTTCCTCTTAGTTCAAGGAATCTTGCAAGATTCCTATTAAAAAGACATGCTGCAAACCTACTTGAAGATATGTTGTGAGTGTGTAGGAAGGACCTCCTCCGCTCCTAACGTCCATCGCGTAGCTGAGCAAGGTGCACGAAGCCATCGATAACACCACTTGTGTGGCAGGGATCTAAGAAATGAAAGGCCAAAAAGCATAGCCACAAGGCCAATCTCGTCCCATGCAAAGGAGAAGCGTTGAAAGGGAACTAACACAGCTACCATAGGGGCTAGACATGAGTGCTCTCTCTCTCTCTCTCTAAGCCTTTGCCTCTCTCTCTCTCTCTCTCTCACACACACACACACACACACACACACATGTGTGAGAGAGATGTAGCCACCGAGTTGGGACCAGGAGCCCTAGACTTGTGGTGCTATAGTTCTAACTTCTCTCGCAAGCCAATTTGCCAATATCATGCTCCCTAACCAGTAGTGGCATGGGAATAGCGGATACGTACGTCTTGATTTTCGATGTCTATGAGGTTCTACATTCTTGAAAAAATTGGTGCTTCACCCACACGCACGAATGAGAGAGAGAGAGAGAGAGAGAGAGAGAGAGAGAGAGAGAGAGAGCACTTTTTGATGCGTGGAAGGCTTCAGTGCTTGAGGATTTCTCAAGCTCAATAAAGAAGTATTATAGATATCAAAGTATTAAATTTGAGGGTTGGAGTTTCTTTATGGCCTTCAAAACGAAAAGTAGAGTAATCCTTTAAGTGACACATGGATGCCTCTAGGGCTCATATCTCTCTCTCTCTCTCTCTCTCTCTCTCTCACTCTCTCTCTCTAACACAGACACATCAGTGCCCCATGCAACGGTGTAGTAGATTTTTAATAGGTGGGCTCAGGGCGGTGAGAGAGTGATCATGGATGTACTGGGTATACAACTTCTCTGCGTCTATCATCCTCTTCTATTTGGGGCTATTTGAGGTTCCCAATGTTTGCAATAAGCCAGGTTTAGTGTATTTTTGCCACTAAAATTGTAATTTTTTGGCTAGATTTCAAGCTTGCCAATGAAGAAAATTAACAAAATTTTGCAAGTTTTAGTGTCAATACTATCAATTCTTCAAATTTTGACCTAAAATTCAAAAGCCTGTTTTATTGTGAAATTTTCTATTTTAAGATTTCTTTAAAAAAATATTTCTGGTAGGACCTATTTGGGAAACCCTCCTCTGTGTGTGTGTGTGTGTGTGTGCACGCTCATGCTGTCCCACATAAGGTGTAGGTAGCGCCAATCAAATCCAAGATCATTCGACTCTGACCCTTTGTGCAAAGCTACAACATGTAATGTGCACGTTCTCAAGGCTAGAAGGAAAATTATACATGAAGGTGCCAAGTGAGAGATTTTAGCTCAACATTATAGGATGTGTGAAATCTTTGAAAGTTCTACATTTTTTGAAGCTCAAGTATAAATTTCAAGCCTAGAAAGAAAAAGGGAGTTCTTTATGCTATACATAATCTAGCCCGGGCACATCCCAATGGGATCACATTGGGGGTCATTCGAACCGTCGAATTTGGATTGTTGAGAAAATTCAAGGCAAAAATTAAATTTCGGCCATCAAGTAAATTTGACCTAGTCAAGTTGGACTCGCACCTTGCACGTCAAAGCCGCGACCTCTCCCATTTAAGGTACAGGCTCTAACCACCACGCTTACTTGCTTTCACTTAAGATCATAGTACTCCTATGCATTGCATTGTAAGTGCATACTGATTTGTAAATTTCGGTGCCGATTGCATGGTCTACAATACATGTGTGTCATGATCTGTCACCTCCACCCTTGATTACATTCAACAACGCCCATGCCATATAGTCCTCGGTGTTCTTTACGGCCTTTGAAATACGCAGTAGAGCCACCCTTTACAAAAACAAAAGTAGTCACCCTTCAAAATTGAAGGTTGGAGCAGTGTTCGAGAAAAATGTGTCTTAACTTGATGTCGTGTCGTTTTTAATTTAAAAAATGTCGTTTGAGGATGAGGGGAAAAGGAGAAATTCTATCCCCAACTAGACAAAAATAGTGTACAAACCCAAAAAAATAACATGATTTTTAAAATTTACTCTTGACAAAATCAAATAAATGAATTTTGTATGTTTGGAAAAATGATTTTTCCTAAAGAGTAGGTTGGACTGAAACTCCATGGCCTTGCTAAAGAGTTAAAGAGTTAAAGTAGTATAAATATAGATATAGCACTAAGTATTGTCTTTTTGACAAAACTTAGAAGTCAAAACTAAGTTGTTTTATTTTTCTACCATAGAGTACTTCCTACTTACCCTTGACTTTTACATTTCAAACCAAATGACTTGCTACTTACCTTTCACTTTTCTTAAGGTTCTTGAAATGAAGGAGAGAGTGACACATGGATGCCCTCTCCTTCCTTTAAAATTTTAAGCTCAATTATATATAGTATTAGTATGTGACCTGTGCATTGTTGCGGCCAAGAAGAGGCAAGGTCTAATTTTGATGGCCCTCTTCTCCTTCTCCCTTGCTCAAGGTGAAAACGTTCTTTATGCATAGTGAAAAGTATATTATCTTTGATGCTTCTTTATCAAATTTGATCATTCTCCAAATCTCTAATGCAATGCTCCATCTAACTATCTTTGACATCTTATGTATTGGGGGAGGAGATGGCATTTAGAAACTCTCGAAAGACAATCCAATGAAGAGCCAATTTAACTCATTTTTATATCATTGTCAAAGTATAAATCTACAACCTGCAGCTCTTAGCATGACCCAATGCTTTTAGGGTATGTAGATAGGGGGTATAACAATAAAAAACTTGGTGTATACCCATAGCAATTTGAAGATGCATACAACACTACAACACTCGATACAACATGGAATATGTCAAATGCATTTCCACAATCCTTGCCATTGAAGTAGCTAAAAAAGGCATTTTGTGTTATCCTAAAGCTAATGTATGAGTTCATCTCTTTGTCCCTCTCTCTCTCTCTCTCACACACACACACACACACACACACACACACACACACACACACACACACAAGGGAAAGGGGATGCTCAACCATTACTTTGTTTTTTGAAAAGGAAGACATTAGTCTCAAAGTAATTGATCATAAAGATGCCAGTTCATTGAACCCCTCGTTTATATGTTGGGCTAGGTAGTGGCTATAATTGATGTCGTAGTGTGCATTGTAGAGGGTCTATTCTATGCCATGGATATTCTCTTTGCCTCTTTGAAAAAAAAGAAAAGGATATCCTCTCTCTCTCTCTTACTCACTTGATTTGAGCAAAGATGACATACAATTTTCCTCTTGATTGGTCTTCAATTAACACAACAGTCTTTTCTACGTTCTTTCATATGTCGAATGTCACTAAGATGCTAGCATAGAGAATCATATTTTCTAAATGGCACTCACTCTGTATTCATAAAAAATGAGCAATAGATTCTTTTTCTAGGCCATGTTGTACTCAGCCTACAATATGTGCCATAAAAAACCATACATCCTTGAACGTAGCTCTTCAATGACATGCTATAAAAGAAATCTTCCTGTGCCTTCCAAGAAACAAAAATTTAAAAGAACGGTCCAAGATACAGTACAATTGGTATACATATTGACCACTTTGTTCCCTAAGCATGAATTATAACATAGTCAATGCTTCTTGTCTCTACCCTTATTGAGTATGTTGTGTGAACACTGAGTTTCAAGAGAGCACATTATGGACATGGATCTCATTAAAGGTATTTTTAGGCTTTAAATAGTACATCACATTGGAAAATGTTTGGACCAAAGCATTTCCCCTCTTTATCATCAGACCATACATATGTTCACCAAGATGCAAGCCTATGAGAGGAGCCCTCACTTTGCATCAAACAATAGTCTTCCCTATGAGACCTTGAAATAGCACACAATAAGTGTAATCTTGAAAAAATACCCTAAATTGGGAGCATACATATTTATGAATGAGTATGCTTCCTCCTGAGGTACCAACTATCACAAATATCCGGATGTATCTTGTTGTGTTGGTACGTACGAAGAAATTGATCCCGAGAAGACTTCTATTCCAACCTCATCAAAAGATTGGTTCCATATGAAACTTCTTGAAGAGAAAGAAGTCGGGATAACGATGTTTGTTTGTATGATTCATGTCCACACTAACAAACTTATCATGAAAGTTTGCATAATGCCACATACATCCACAGTGAAGCATAATGTATATAGAACAAAAACCGGCAGCCCATATTTATCAAAATGGGCTACTGCTTTAGTCCACTCTTGCCTCAAAGATGTTGGGAATTTCCTACAAAAAATGCACTCATAATCGATGATACTCTTGATGGCAGACATGTTGAGCACGACATCTTTTTCCTAATTCTTGCATAAAGCCACATGTGTGTAGAGATGCAAGAAGAGGTAATTTGAAATAAGACCAAGAGCTTCTTTGTCCTGCCCATGTTAGCTCCTCAACCACATGTTCTGGTCTTGAAGGTGCGTCGCACTTGGATTTTAATGAGGTTACAATAGAAATCTTGTCATGCCACCCAAAATAGAATATCATCAATAGAAAGCACTCCAAGATACACTACAAAGTGCATGCATACTGAAAATTGTGTGTCCCTAAGCATGGATACATATTCACACAATGCTGCTTGGCCTTGCCCTTAATGGGCAAGTCATGAAAACATTGCATTTCAAGAGAGCACATGGCAAGCAGGAAACTCAACAAACATTGATATACATGTGGGCCAAAGCGTTGATGCTGACCAATAATTTCATCATTCATAGGTTCACAAATGATGCCAACATCTTATATGGGCCCTCACTTTGGATCATCACATAGCTTCTCTACCTTGCCAATGTTGTACACACCGTGCAATAAGTCCTTCCAATAATTAACAACATTCTAAACTAAAGCAACCCAAAATACACTACATACAACATGCCTTGCAATAAGTGCTTCCAAGAAACAATATCCTACTTTAGTAAACTAAAGAAACCCTAAATATGCTACACTTTATGTGCATATGTACTTACAACCTGCAAGTGTATCAAAAGTGAACCGTTGTCACAAATATATGTATGTATCCTACAACCCTCGTATAGAGAAAGCAATCCTAAAAATGAAATGATTTTTTTAAGGAGGCCAAGGCTAACAACCTCATCATGCAATTCTTTGCTTTTATCATCTTGCTAAATTTCACATCACGTTAAGATGCAAGCATATATGATTGCGTTGGGTAAAAAATTGCAAAAAGAAAACTGGCTTGGTTGCAAACAGGGATGAAGAGTTTGAGAAGGCATCTTACACCAACACATGAATGTAAAGAAAACGTATGTTTGGAGAAGACAGAGAGTGTATCTCAATATAGCTATCTTCTCCCTCTTGTCAAAGAAGCAGTAGAGACACATGCTTCCACACACACACACACACACACACACACACACACACACACACACACACACACACACACACACACACACACAGTATCGTTGGTCATTGCTACAATGTCAATTGGGTGTAGATAATGAAGTAGACTTTGCAACCACAATATGATGGTAGTAGTGTGCATAGTAAGGCAATAGCAAGGATCACCAATTACTGGCTGCAAACTGGTATATGAGAGAACATGACACATGAGAAGCGGCCCACTTTAGACGGCCCTCTACTTAGAAATAGTTCTAGTGGCTCTATAGGCAGGCACTTTTATAGAGTCTCACATAGCTTTATACTTTTCCACAAATTGCGTAGACCTACTACTTTTGTGCTTGTCAATGGCCCATGAAAAATCTAGAAACACTTGTTTTAATGGAGCCTTTGTCACACACATTTGTCCATGCTGGTTGAGAAATGATATATTTTGACTTAAGTCAATGTGCCTTTTGTGTGACAAAAGGCGCCCAAATTGCTTTGTTCAAGGTCTATTTGATGCTCACGTCTGACATGGACCTAATTATATTGTAAACCAACCCTTAGGGGCTCCCTATTAAGGACACCACAATCCACAACTATACTATAAAACAAAGTTTCAAACAACATTAGTAGTGCTAGCATTGGCCATCCAACCCTCGTCCATGTTCAATAAAGAATTAGTAACCATTAATATAGCTAGAGCGACTGAAAGATAGACTCACTCAACCACCATGAATATCTAGCTAGAATCATTACATTAGTGTAGGGTGGACTTGAGTCACCTTCTCCCATGGGCTCCCATGCAGTAGAGTAGCAAACGACTATATTGTGATAAGGAATGGTAGACCACAACCTTACACACAACAATTCATGCAAGTATTTTGCAGTAGAGTAGCAAACGACTATTTTGTGGCAAGGCATTATCTACTGCTACATGTTTCCACCACCCACATTAATGGTCTACCACTTTTGTTCTCTCTTATTAAGCCCTCTCCTCTAGAAGCAGATAATTCCTAGTGGCTTCAAAAAATAAAAAGGCTAAAATACTCAAAGTAGCATGAAATCTTCATTACTATACAAACACTTTCCAATTAGCGTTTCCTTCAGTGTGTCATGTTCTTGGAGCATGAAAGGCCCAACAAAATTCGGTTTTTTGCAAGAAGGAGATGTTTTGTAGACCTTAGTTTATAGTTGGTGCATATTTCACGCTCTTCATCTCCAAAGAAAGCATTCAGTCTCCCATCCCTCTCTGTCTGTATGGCGAGCGTAAGTTGAGGATATCTCTCTCTCTCTCTCTCTCTCTCTCTCTCTCTCTCTCTCTCTCTCTCATATAAGGATATTGTATTAATTGGAATGCATGTTGTCGTGCACACCAGCTTTTGCATCAACGAATTGGCCGTTGTTGTGCTGGATTGTTTCTACATTCATCCTCGCCTTTTACGTACGTCATCGTTCGTGCAAGTGATTCGGCCTGTGTTCTTCGCCCTTCGGCTCATTGTGCTCGATTTCTGCTCTGGTGGTGCCTTTGCCAAGGTTGTCCTGTAGCGAGCCCTTGCCGCCCTGGTCCTCAGTTGAGTGCCACCTTACCACCTTGGTCCTCCGTTGTGTGCGGCCTTGTCCCTTGACCTTCGGTTTACTTCTCTGTTGGCCTCCCCTCAACTCGTAGTTAGGCACCCTTCGAAAAAAATTTATGGATAGTTTTTTTGCTAGTACCCATTTCAAGCTTCAACCTTCTAAATTCTTCAACTCTTTCCACCTTCCAATTTCTTCACGATATGAATACCATGTGCATTTGATTTGGAATCTTCAATGATATTGCACATACATTTTTCTTTTTTTTTGAGATAAGGGGGACCTACTTCCTTGCTTAATTGTTATACGTGTTGCCTGATGACTATGTTGCATGCTACTCATTTATTGGAGTCCACAATTGTATCTTTCTCTCATGACAGAGGGATGCAAATAAACATTTTTAATTTTACTCCCCTTTGATTTAAACTTTGTTGTTTCTGTTCTTTTTGCCTTCTCTCTCGTATATTCAATATTGAAATAGTTACCTCAAAATTTCTCTCTCTCTCTCTCTCTCTCTCTCTCTCTCTCTATATATATATATATATATATATATATATATATATATATATATATATATATATATCTATCAATTCAATATCATTTTTATTTTCTAAGATATCTGTTTCTTTCTCTCTCAAAGTTGTTGCTTGAGCTTTCTTGCTACTCTCTCTCTCTCTCTCTCTCTCTCTCTCTCTCTCTCTCTCTCTCTCTCTCTCTCCCTTCAAGTTTGTGCCTATGTAGGTAGAGCTATGTTCAGTAGTACAGGAAAATGATGCAGAAGAGAGTAGGATTGAGGCCTTGTGCCCTAATCTCCTTGTGAAAAATACGTTCTCTACAAAAATCTTGTCCATTAATTGGTCATGCAGTTCGCTTGTGATTAAGGAGTAATTAACAAAGAGCAGAGGTGGCACGGGCCATTGTAGCTCATGTTTCCTATTGTTGGGTATGGCACTGGCTAGCCTCCTTTGCCAGCTCATCCACACATACCACATTGCCCTTGACCTTCCTCCATCCTGCATTGACACTTCTACTTGTGGGTTTTGAATCACATGCTTACTCCCTCTCTCTAGATGATTGTGCCCTCTTATAAGTTTTTTTCTTGCACAATGCAGAACCCCCATCTGAATTAGCTTCAAAGGGTTCCCTCTAATGACACGCCTCCTTCTCCTAGTTTCAGTCTGGAGCTGCACGTTGTTGAGATTTCTAATTTGGATGTGCACCTCCATGGCTCCCTTGCACCGAAGCTCAGAGCTCTTGTCCTCAGTCTCAACTACACCAATATTGTGTCATAGCTTGCGAATGAAACTTCTCTCTCTCTCTCTCTCTCTCTCTCTCTCTCTCTCTCTCGCAGCTAATAAAAAGATTTAGATCAAGAATAGAGTACACAGACTAATTGAGCTAGAAAAAAATTTGAATTTTCCACTGAGAATGACCTTGTGGTTAATAGGGGGTTGCATAAGAAAGCATTTCTGGAGATTCTCCCTCTGCATGAAACATCAACCCACAAGCAAGACGCATGACACAAGGGCAATCTCGATGGCCACATGGAAGTTATTTGAAAGAAGTTAAATGGCAGCGTCAGATGGATGGACATTGGACACTATGAAAGGAGTAGAGGTTCCGAGTGAACTTGGTAAAGCAGGCTGAGGACGATTTGGCTGAACTGGGTGGCGGTGTAGAGAAGTCTCAGTCGGAGATTGCTGTAGTGGTTCTGCCAGCGCTGACTGCACAAAAAGCTTCACTCACACCAGCGCTGACTGCATAAAAAAAACTTTACTCACAATTGTGGTTGCATTGGTTGAGTCCAGTTTGGCTGCCAGCTTACTCCAGCTAAAAAACTCCAGGTGTTGAGTCATAATTAAGACATCAAAATGCTGCATTGTGCTATCGTAAAATCCTCAGCTGCCATATGCAAAATTAAATTTGCTTCGATGGTAAGATTTACAGCAAGTAGACCTGATTTCGAGGCAAGGCAGTGGAAAGCTATCAAAGCACAACAAAGAAATTGTGTAGTCGGTCGCAATATATACGTCGATTGTTGAAGCAGCCTGTGGGCTACTTGGTGTCAAAATTCAGGAACACATTGAGCACTACATGCTGGGGCGCATGGTTGCATGTGACCACAACTCCACAATAACAAATTCACGAAGAAGAATGCACCGATTCTAAGGCAAACCTCCCTCTCTCTCTCTCTCTCTCTCTCTCTCTCTCTCTCTCTCTCTCTTTGTGTGCCAATGTGTTGTTGGGCCAGATCGCGTCAGAGCTTCGAGCTTTGTCACACATGCACATTAGCCCAAGAAATAGGACAATATCATGGAGTGTACGTACCTGTAGGGATTCCTAACTGCACAGAGAGAGAGAGAGAGAGAGAGAGAGAGAGAGAGAGAGGATTTTTAGGCGTGAAGTGAGAGAGGAGACTCGCAGAGGAAAGAGAGATGGCGATTGCGGAGGGGAATCTGAAGGAGTACGAGCGGAAGTGCGACGCGAGAGAGAGTGCGAGAAGAAGAGCACGACGATATGGTGAACTCGCTCTACTGTAATGTGTAGAGCATAGTGAGTTCTTATTAGGTTTTTACAAAAGAATATGTGTACATACCTGGTGGCCCGTCCACTTACCTGGGCGACCACATTGGGCTTTATACCCCAACAACCTCCCACTTAAAGTCCAATGTGGTACTTTAAGTGTGAGAGAAGCTACTATACAAGCTAATATACAAGAGATGTAGAGAAGTGATGTACTACCCTACACCTAATTGCTTGCGAAAATGCGCAAAGCTCTCTGAGGGAAGTCCTTTTGTAAGTAGATCAGCAGGATTTTCTGTGGTGTGAACTTTGACAAGCTGAAGTTGCTTATCCTCGAGCATTTCCCTGATGAAATGATACTTCACATCCACATGCTTTGTCTTTGAGTGATAAACTGGATTGCGAGCCAATTGTATAGCACTTTGACTATCACAATATAACACAGGCATCTCTTCTTTGATTCCCAAATCTGTTACTAGTCGATTAAGCCAAATTGATTCTTTGCATGCCTCTAATGCTGCAACATATTCAGCCTCTGTAGTAGACTGAGTAACACAATCTTGTAATCTAGAACGCCATGATACTGCTCCACCAGCCAATGTAAAGACATACCCTGACGTAGACCTTCGGTTGTCTAAGTCACCTGCATAATCTGAGTCTGTAAAACCCTTTACACTTAGCTCCTGACTCCCATAGCATATTCGCATACTCTTTGTAGCTTTCAGGTATCTCAATATTCCTTTCACTGCCTCCCAATGTTTCTTGCCTGGGTTTGACATGTATCGACTTACTACTCCCACTGCAAATGCAACGTCTGGGCGAGTAGCAATCATTGCATACATGAAACTACCCACTGCAGACGCATATGGAATCTTATCCATTTCAGCCTGTTCTTCCTCAGACACATGACAATCTTGTTTGCTAAGTTTCACATATGGTGGCAATGGAACACTCAATGCCTTTCCCTTCTCCATATTGAAACGTTGCAAAACCTTGTCGATATACTCTGTTTGAGATAACCAAATCAACTTCTTTGATCTGTCTCTCTCAATGCGCATACCAAGTATATGACTTGCCTCACCCATGTCTTTCATGTCAAACGATTTTGCCATCTTTGACTTCAAAGCTGAAATTTCTTCCAAGTGCTTGCCAGCAATCAACATGTCATCCACATACAAAATAAGGATCAGCCAACTGCCATCCTTAGCCTTCTTTGTATATAGATAGTGATCGAACTCACTACGTTTGTAGCCTTGAGAAAGCATAAACTTATGGAATTTATGGTACCATGCCCTCGGTGATTGTTTTAAGCCATAGAGACTTTTTAACAACTGGCATACCCAATCTTCCTTGCCTTTCTCAACAAACCCTTCTGGCTGCTGCATGCAAATTTCCACGTCTAAATCACCATGCAAGAACGCTATCTTGACATCCATTTGGTGCAACACCAAATCTAATATGGCAACCAATGCAAGAAAGCATCTCAATGTAGTCATCTTGACCACCGGAGAGAAGACTTCATCAAAGTCAATGCCTTGTTCTTGCTTAAAGCCCTTGGCAACAAGCCTTGCTTTGTCCTTTGGCTGACTATCATGAGCGGTGATCTTATACCTGTAAACCCATTTACAAGGTAGAGCCTTTTTGCCCTGTGGTAATTTAACTAGCTTCCATGTCTTGTTTTTATGCAGAGCTGTCATCTCTGACTGCATGACCAATTGCCAATTCCCGGAGTCCTTCATTTGCACTGCTTCCTTGTAACATGAAGGCTCATTGCAATCAGTCAACATGACATAGTTCATAGATGGAACAAACCTATCAGGAGGTCGCGTGACACGTATAGATCTACGCACAATAGGTGGCTCAGGCTCAGCCACAACCTGTTGTTCCACTCTATCCTGTCCTTGCTCCTCTTGAGCCCTGACATTTTGTCTTGCACGTGCAGGTCCATCTTCTTGGAAGACAAATCTTCTAATCTCCTCAACCCTCTCTGGTTTAGAATGATATTTGGATTCATTAAAGTGAACATCATTGCTGCGGACAACCTTTCTAGATTCGGGATCCCAAAGTCTGTACCCCATCTCACCAGAATTACCATAGCCTAGAAAGATGCACTTTCTACTCTTTGGCTCAAGTTTGTTCCTAAATTCCTTTGGAACGTGAGTATATGCCTCATAGCCAAAGACTCTGAGATGCTTGTATGAGGGCATTTTGCCCGACCATACCATCTCTGGCACTGAATCCTTCTGCAAAACCTTGCTAGGAGATCTACTTACAAGATGAACAGCTGTTGATACAGCTTCAGCCCAAAACCCATTTGGCAGCTGTGCATTAGACAACATACTTCTAAGCTGCGGCGGTTGTTTGCTGCGTGACTCACAACCAGCAAACCCTCAACAGACATACATCATCTCTGACAATACATCCCATGTGGAAGTACCTGCAATGTCAGGATGAAATCTGGAATATCAAGAAGCAAACACAAGCTACCTGATGAACTAGTGGATGTCGCCTACAGCCTGTGTGTAGATGCGCCCGTGTCGTATGTGAAATGCCTCCAAGAATTGTGAGCCGTCCTTCGATGTGTAGACAACCACAAATCAACACTCTGGGAGTGTCGATATCCTTAGCACCTGCAGTCGTAGGCCGAAAACCCCAAATTTGCAGAGTCGGATCTGCACCTGTCGAGACCACGTAGTCGAAAATGGCCTGCGCAGACCTTTGTCGAAGCCGAACGGTGGCCGAGATGACCTCAGTATGAAATTTTGAGCACACCAAGCCCTACGGGCTATCCCACAAGATTTGGGGCTGTGTCTTTGCCTGTCGAATTTCACTCCAATCTGAGCTGGTGACTCTAGCCTCCTGCAATGCTGCCCCGAGCCTCGATCTGAGCTCTGATACCAGTTGAAGGAGTACAAGCGAAAGTGCGATGCGAGAGAGAGTGCGAGAAGAAGAGCACGACGATATGGTGAACTCGCTCTACTGTAATGTGTAGAGCATAGTGAGTTCTTATTAGGTTTTTACAAAAGAATATGTGTACATACCTGGCGGCCCGCCCACTTACCTGGGCGACCACATTGGGCTTTATACCCCAACAAAATCGAGAAGTAGTAGACACAGACTCCCATTAATAGCAGGCGAAGGAGAAGAAGGAGGCAGATCAATCGTGCAAACTATGAAGAAGGTGAGCGACGAGGTCGCTGACATGCATTTATCCCATTTGTCCGTGCAGCGCTTCTATTGGTGACGTGTGGAAGCTTTAAAAACTGAAAAGATTCAAAGCTCCCAATGCCAGACACGTGGATGCCTTCTGCTTGCTCAAAAAATTTAAGCTCCATTATGTATAGTATAGAAGTATAGTTGTCTCTCAAATCTTTTTTGAGGTGCTTATTAAGGAGTATCTTGGGAGATGCCGTGTGGAAAATGAAAGTAAAATGGGACGTTGCATGGAGATCATGGAGAGAAGTTGGTCTCAGGCAAGGCAGGGCTAGGATTAGGAGGCTCATTTTATCAAACAAGCTTCCTTGTGAGCGTGCTACCAATCGCCTCTCTGTCTCTCTCTCTCTCTCTCTCTCTCTCTCTCTCTCTCTCTCTCTTTCGGTTCAACAACATCCCTCTCTCTCGCTCTGCCTATCGAGTCTCCCATCCCGTCTAGCATGGAGCTCGCTTGGCCTCCTGGAGACTCTCTCTCCCTCTGTTCTGTGTGCGGGGCAATCGCCGATTGTGACAGTCTGCAGCATTTATCTGCAAGGGTGGGTTGGTGTGTAGGGATTTGTCGTGTCTGCACATCAGACGAGAGTTGTGGTCACCGAGGCGAGAGGAGAAAGAGAGAGATAATCGGCCATCGTTACTATGAGAGCGAGAGGGGGAGAGATTTTGTCTGATTTGCGCTATGCCTTAGTGCGCACTTGTCTGTAGGGCATGCATCGTGTGCAGCTAGGTTTGTCGATGCCTACCATCTTCGTGAGAACGGGAGGTGATGTGTGCAAGAATGCACACATCAGGAAGTGCATAGAAAAGGCCATAATGCACCTGAAGTGGAGGTGGCAAGTGCGTAGGCCTCTCTCTCTCTATGTCTCTCTCTCACTCTAGCCAATGCTTTGTTTGTGACTTGCTTGGTATTGGATGTAGATGTGCTTAATCGAGGCTTCATTGAGCCCAAGGAGTGTGTTGCTTGCCCACCTGCGAGTTGCACATGGTATGAGTTGTGCAGATAAGACAAGCTGGGTGAGAGATAGGGACAATTCTGTCCGTTTCGTGGAGGCAAGGGAAGGGAGGGGCAGGCTCAAAACGATGGGATTGGAAGTGATGAGATCGGGCGAGATCATGATGTAAATGAAGTCATCATGCCTACACCTCCAGAGTGCAATAGCGTGTGAGCCGCAAAGCAATTGGCCTGATTAGGGGGGCAATTGAATTGTGAGGGTCCTTCAAAGCGTTTACAAATCATTCATGGACTTTGTGAACGCAACGAAGCTGTCCAACAAGAGTGCAAAAACTACTTACAAAAGGTTTGCAAACAAGTTCAAGGTGAAGAAGATCACATCACCTTTCGAGAGGAGGTGATTTTGGCATTGCAGGGTATCAAGGACGAAACTGCACGTTTGGAAATCAATCAACATGAAATCTATACATTCATGGAAAATTTCCAGAATGAGGTTGTGCAACAATTGTCTCTGTGCTTCAAAGAACACAAGGACCAAGTTGAAGCCTTGAAAGCATATGTAGCAGGTTTGAGGTTTGAGATTAGGACCTTCAAAGAACACAAGGAGCAAGTTGAAGCTCTGAAAGCGCATGTAGCAGATTTAGGGTCTGAGATGAAGACCTTAAAAATTGTAATTAATCGCTTGAATGCCATCGATAGGAGACTTAATCGTGTTGTCATGCCTAACGCACAGGGGGGTGTTACTACATCCTATCCTAAAATGTAATGTTTTTGGAACTAATGATGTTGCAAAACTTCAAATTATCATTGTGTTATTACATCCTATCTTAAAATGTAATCTTTTTTGAACCAATGGTGTTGCAAAACTTCAAATTATCATTGTAGTATCTCTCTCTCTCTCTCTCTCTCTCTCTCTCTCTCTCTCTCTCTCTCTCTCTCTCTCTCTCTCTCTCTCTCTCTCTCCCCTCCTGAACACATGCATGAAATGCTCTATGTGTGTGTGTGATGTAGCAATACTTCAATTTATCATTGTAGTCTCTCTCTCTCTCTCTCTCTCTCACACACACACACACACACACACACACACACACACACACACACACACATGCAGGAAAAGAAGGTTTTAGGGGTAGGGAATAAACAAAAAGGAAAACATAAAAAGATATAGGGAGGGGTAGAAAGACAAACGGAGAGGTAGCAAAAGGGGGAGGAAAGGAGATGCAAATCTTGCTATTTAGAAGACTCAATTTTATTGACAACCTTTTGATTGGTGTTAAACCGGTCACCCAAAGTGATTACTCTTTAAAAAAATTATTTAACACAGATGGTGTCTGGACCATGGATTTTGTCCCCAGGACACACACATCGAGCTAGATTGTGCAACATTTCTTGAAAAGCTAGGCGAGAAACAGCACGGGCTAGGGCTCAACGATCTTTGCAGCGAATCCCATTGGGTATTTTAGGAGATTGTGTGAATATCATGCATTTAAGCCATGGCGGTCAACAAATGGATGCAATGGCTATGCATATTGAAAATTGTACTACAAATGCTCAAAGCACTAGACCTTTAGAAGTACCTTCCGTTATTGGAGTCGCCAACAATTGGGAGCGTCAACAACATCCTTGCATTAATTTTGAAGAAGGAGGATTCTCCAAAATTGAGCATTATTGTCTATCTATTCGTTGCCTTTATCCAAATGCAACAATCTTGAAGCATGACTCTATGCTTGCCCTCTACCATGGAAAATGCTTGGTCCACAACTTGGGTGGCTTAAATTTTGTGTGCTCCTTTTGTGGTGCATGTGCTCGGAAGGTTGAAGGTAGGTCTATACGCACATTTGTAGGTAAGTATTGTTGCTTATCAGGAAAAGTCAAATTACTTCCTTTGAGTGATCCGCCAATGGAGCTCAAAGAATTGATGCAAGGTGCTACTACCAAGAGCAAAAAATTTCTTAAACACATCCGAGCATATAACAATGTATTGGCTTTTGCTTCTTTGGGTGCTCATGTTGATGAGCAACTTACGCGAGGGAGAGGTGTGTACACTTTTAAAGTTCACGGTGCCATCTACCATAATATTGGGCCCATGACACCGTGCGAAAGAGTGGATCAAATCCCTCGCTTTGCAAAATTGTACTTTTTTGATACAGAGAATGAGCTCAACAATAGATTGCATCATGTGCCAGATTTAGATAGAGATTCCTTGCATAGTTTGCAGGCTATGATGCATCGTGTTAACCCATATGCAAATGCCTTTTGGTTTGCTGCTACAACAATGGGGAATGAAGGAATCCCAAACATGAAGATGGCCATTACTGAAAAGCGTACAAATGATTGGCAATATTTAGCTCCACGTGGATCTGAGGTTGCAGCAATTATGCCAGGGCAAGGAGATGAGAGCAACATCGGCCATCGTGATATTGTATTGCAATATCGTGATGGGGGGCTTAAAAGGATCTCCAACCTACATCGATCATATATGCCTTTACTATATGTTCTATTATTTCCTAATGGAGAGGATGGGTGGCATCCATATATACCACAAACTCCCAATGAGCAGCAATTTATTACACAAAAACAATACTACACCACAGAATGCCTTTTACGTGGAGGACGATTGTTGCAGCAGTACATTGTTGATGCGTACAATACTATGGAGGAGTCAAGGTTATTATGGTTTAGAAACAATCAAAGATCAATTCGTGCAGAAGTGTATCAAGGCCTTGCAGACATGCTTGCTTCCAGTGACAATGCGCATGGGGTCATGGGTGTTAATGTTGGAAGAAGAATTGTATTGCCTTCATCTTTTGTGGGGGGGCCTCGATACATGCAGCAACTCTATCAAGATTCTATGGCAATTGTACGTAAGAGAGGAAAGCCTGATCTATTCATAACTTTCACATGCAACCCAAGGCGGAAGGAAATAGAAGATGCGTTATTGCCAGGTCAGAGTGCTTCTGATCGTCCTGACTTGACTACACGTGTCTTTCATCATAAATTCAAAGATTTGATGGACTTGCTTATTAAAAGGTCTATCTTTGGAAAGGTTGCTGGACATGTTTGTGTGATAGAATTTCAGAAGAGAGGTCTTCCCCATGCTCATATCTTACTGATTCTTCCATCCGAATATAAGACGACAGAGATGTGGCATTACGATAGAATGGTTTGTGATGAACTTCCAGATAAAAATTTATTTCCTGATTTGTATGATGTTGTGAGTGGTTGCAATGTTCATGGTCCGTGTGGCGCATTGGATCCAAATGCTCCATGCATGGTAGATCGAAGATGTAGATTGAAATACCCACGCGAGTTTTGTGAATATACTTCTGTTGACGGTGATGGATATCCAAGGTATATGCGGCGAGATGATGGTCAATATGTGGTTCAAAAGCAAGAGAGGCTTGATAACAGATGGATTGTTCCCTATAATCCATTGTTGTCTCTAAGATATAAAGCTCACATAAATGTAGAGATATGCTCAACCATATCGGTAGTGAAGTATCTCTATAAGTATGTGTACAAAGGACATGATATGGCCACAGTTGTGCTCCAAGATGGAGAAGGTGTTCTTGATGAAATCAAGAGTGATTTAGATGCACGCTATGTATCCGCATTAGAGGCAATTTGGAGAATTTTTGGGTTCTCATTGCATGAGGAAAATCCTGATATATTGCGTTTGCAGGTGCATCTTCCACAACAGAATATGGTTTCTTTTGGAGACTCTACTGACATATCCGATTTGGTGAATAATAATGATAATAGCTAGGAAGACAACACTTACATAGTGGTTTGTAGCGAATCAACAATATCCAGAAGAAAATGATTTATTATCTATAGATTTTCCCTTTGAATGGGTTTGGAACCCCACTAATAAAGTGTGGTCGCATAGGCAAAGAGGTGATACTATCAGGAGAATGTACAATGTTGTTCCCAATGCAGGCGATCTTTATTATTTGCGTATGCTGCTTACGATATGCAAGGGTTGTAAATCATTTGAGGAGCTTCACACTTTCAACGGACAAACCTATGCCACTTTCAAGGAAGCTTGCAATGCCAGGGGTTTGCTAAAAAATGATGATGAATGGTTTATGTGTTTGCAAGAGGCATCATGTACAAGTACCGGCTTGCAACTACGACAACTATTTGTTATGATCTTGGTATTTTATGAGCCATTATGTCCAGGTACAATGTGGCACCGATTCTCCTTGGAGCTTTCTGAGGATTATGTTTATGATTTGCATTAATGTACAAGTGATGAGGGTGTATGTCATGAGATAGCTAAGAATCAAGCATTATGTAGCTTGGAGTCTCTGCTTCAATCATATGGGAAACGACTTTGTGACTACTCTGGGATGCTCGAAGTAGACCGTTCTGTATTATCCGGATGTGGGAGTGGTTTGATAGCAGAAGAGAGGATGTTCAATGCAAACGAGAAGATGACACTAGCCATTCGTATGGAAGCATCTTTGAATTGTGGACAAAGAGCTGCTTATAACAAAATCATGCAAGCAGTTGACTCATCAAATGGGACAGGTTTTTTCTTGGATGGACCCGGTGGGACTGGGAAGACTTATCTCTATAATGCACTACTTTGTCGTGTACGTGGTCAACAGAATGTCGCTTTAGCATGTGCATCCTCGGGAATTGTAGCTTTACTTCTTAGCAATGGACGTACAACACACTCGAGATTTAAGATACCAATAGAAGTGCATTCTGAATCAACATGCAACATCAAGGAAAATAGTCAACTTACAGAGCTTTTGAGATTAACATCATTGATCATCTGAGATGAGGCTCCCATGGACCATCATTAT
Organism: Adiantum capillus-veneris; assembly: GCF_014529385.1. Lineage (NCBI taxonomy): Eukaryota > Viridiplantae > Streptophyta > Polypodiopsida > Polypodiales > Pteridaceae > Adiantum > Adiantum capillus-veneris. The sequence continues at coordinate 141,701,052 of NC_140949.1, read as the reverse complement.
GCTTTTGAGGCCTTGGACAGGACATTGAGAGATGTTATGCAAAGTGATGCATTGTTTGGGGGGAAGGTGTTTCTCCTTGGGGGTGATTTTAGACAAATTTTACCAGTTGTGCCCAAAGGAAGTTGAGCAGATATTGTTGATGTCTCTTTGTGCTGATCTTATGTATGGAAACATGTGAAGACTTTGAAGCTAATAGAGAATATGCGTGTACTTCATTGTTCCAATGACTTGGTTGAGAGAGACTTTGCAAAATGGGTACTAGACATTGGCAATGGGAATGTATGTCATGGGGATTTACTTGATACTGTAGCATTTCCAAGTAGTATGATACTCGAAGATAACAATGTTCAAGGCCTAATTCACAGTATATATGGTGACTTACAAAATGTCCAAAGACATGCAAGCTTCTTTCGGGACAGAGGTATTCTTGCACCACGCAATAAGGATGTTTCCATAATCAATGACTTGGCTATGCATAAAATGAGAGGACTTGACAAAAAATACTTGAGTGCAGATTCTCTTTGTACATCAGATTGTAATGGTGGGTTATATCCAATAGAGTTTTTAAACTCATTGGATCTTGGTGGTGGCTTCCCACCACACTGCTTGCACCTGAAAGAGAATGCTCCAATCATGCTCCTTCGCAACCTGGATCCAAGGCGTGGTTTATGCAATGGGACAAGATTGATATGTAAACATTTTTATCACAGGGTCATTGAGGCGAAAGTAATCACAGGTTCTCATGTTGGAGACAATGTGTTCATACCAAGGATCGACTTTATCATAGGAGGTTCTCAAGGATTACCTTTTGAAATGAAGCGTAGACAATTTCCTGTGAGACTTGCATTTGGAATGACCATCAACAAGGCACAAGGTCAAACACTTGGATTTTTAGGTTTGTACCTTGCTACACCTGTTTTTACTCATGGTCAGCTCTATGTAGCAATGTCTCGCGTGCGCTCTTTTACTGCCATAAATATTTTGATAGATGGTAGTCAAACATCGATAGAAAATTCAAATGCAAATCCAATGGCTTGCAGCCCAAACATTGTCTACAAAGAAGTGCTAGAGGTCAGAAATGTTTAAGGTATCATACTATCTTTCATCCATGCATTACTCTTTGTCATTAACTTATTGTTAAATGAAGTTTTATATTAATCCTAATTTCTGTTGGAATTAGGGTTGCAGAGAAACACACACAGCTTGGAGAAGACAAAGGAAGCTCGAGGCACACAATAGAGAGTGTATTACTTAGTGTGCAATGGAAAGATAGATAGCCCTAGAGTGATGGGCGTATATATAATGCACGGGGGAAAAAACCTCCTAAAGTGGGAAAAAATGCCCCGACGGTCCTAGTGTGCTGAACTTTCAGATAAAAATTTATTTCTTGATTTGTATGATGTTGTGAGTGGTTGCAATGTTCGTGGTTCGTGTGGCGCATTGGATCCAAATGCTCCATGCATGGTAGATCGAAGATGTAGATTCAAATACCCACGTGAGTTTTGTGAATCTACTTCTGTTGATGGTGATAGATATCCAAGGTATATGCGGCGAGATGATGGTCAATATGTGGTTCAAAAGCAAGAGAGGCTAGCCGATCTACAGTCAAATACACAATGGATAGGGTATCTGAATATATTTGAGGTAATTTGTTAAAACTTTATAAAAAATTGAGCTTCTTCCGGCTCAAATTCTATTCTATAGCCTTGAGGAATGATGAGGCTCAAATATTCAGGCGAGGCAATCTGAGGAGCCGCAAGAAAAGGTTAGGCGACCCTTCAACTCACCTTGCTGTCGTGATATAAAAGCATCAAAATTTGAATCGTTTCGCTGCTGCTACCCAAGGACGTTTGCAAGGTGAGCGAGATACTCTGTCTCTACACTTTGGCTCTCTCCCGCCACCCTTTGTAGACAACTAATGTTGTTTTTGTTGCTAGGCGGTTCTCTCCACTGGCAGCAAGGTGGTGCTGAATCTTCCTTGGCAGCCAGCTGAAGCTGTTATCTTCATTGCAACCAGCTGAACGAGCCTCTTCGTAGCTGCCCAGTTTTTCTCTCTCTCTCTCTCTCTCTCTCTCTCTCTCTTTACAATTGAGGGCTAGGCTGTGTACTGAGCGGGTGTAACCACCTGTCTCCTGAGCGCCATGCCGTTAAGCCACCTGCCTCCTGCAACTCAGACCCGCCACCCGCCATGCATAAAAAAACTCCCGCTGCCCGCCACCCGCCATGCATACAAACTTCAGCTGCCTCCTGAGCGCCAGCTACCCAACCGACAAACCTTCCTCACCTCCTCCATTCCACGCATGTGCCATCGACTCTCTCCTCCTGCTCTCATGCTACCTCAGCAATACACAGGGAGGGAAGCAATGTCGACCAAGCTAAACAAATCTCTACAGTTCGACTCCGCCACCCTCTCTACAGTTTGAGTCCGCCACCCTCTCTACAGGCCAAGGAGGTCAAAGTGTGGGCTCTCCCTCTTCCTGATCCACCTCCATCTGCACCATTCCAGGCCTCTTGCTGACCTAATTCCATTCATGGTTTGCATGCACCAACCCTCCTACTGCATTCGAGGCTTCCAAGCCTCCTGCGCCATCTCCTCCCTCTTGCCCACGACCGGGTAGCCACTGGTACACCAAAGCAAGGGCTCTCCCTCCTGTTGACACACCTCCATCTGCGCCGTCCCAGGTATCTCAGCTTGCCGACCAGCTCCATTTTTCGCTGGCGTACACCAACCCTGCACCATTCACTTTGTTAATTTTTTTTGGTGAAACCAGCATATAGAAAAATAAAGCGCACCTTGCCCTTGCCATTAATTAACCTATGTAGATTTTTCAAGTTAAAGAAGATTCATATGTTCTCAAGGACATTTTGCAGACCGCTTAGAATTTGTGGTCTTTATGTTTAGAAGTTTTGCAAGTAGTTGGATTACATTATGTAGGCTTTCCTAAGTGTTGACAATGGGGTAGCGAAACTTAGCAAAGGAGGGCCAGAAGCATGCTATATGTTGTTTATGTGATTTTTCGAGTGTGGGCCAGCTTTTCCTCATCCATTCAAAGAAACCTACACTAGCAATCGTCAAGATGCATAACGTGCAATGTTAACAGAAAGATATTATTTTTCTAAACCACACTTCCGGCAGAATCTTCGGGATTAGAATCAGATGGGAAGGGCATACCTTCACCATTGTGAATGTGTACGGCCCTTGCTATGGAAAAGATAGAGCTAAAACTATGGATGCATCTTAGAGATACTCCTATTGAAGAGTTGTTGGTTGGTGACTTCAATATGGTAGAAAAGAGTAGGGATAGAACAGGGTCGGCCAGTATGTTGGTTGGTTCGGAAAGGTCTAAATGGCAAAGTTTTTGCGAAAAGTGGGCGATGATTGACTTATGGGAAATCGGCCCATGCATGGAACAACACGCCTGGTCTCATCTACACAAGCTTGTAGGATGCCCGCACTGCCTCCAGGCTGGACAGATGCTATTGCTCACACCAAGCTAATTGGATTCCGCCATTGATGGAGATGAAGGTAGTCCCATGAAAAAGCCTTTCGGATCACATACCTCTGCACATACATTTTAAGAAGAATACAGAGGAGGAGCAGACCCCAAGAGGCGGTAAAACACTGTTGGTAACAGGTGCACACCTTTTCAAAAACCCTCTTTTCAAGAATCTAACCAAGAAAGCATTGGGTAAGCTCAAAAAAGATGTCAACATCAACAAACACAATGCGTGGGACCTCTTTGCTCGGAGCATCCAGAAAGCAATCAAAACCTCGGGCACCCGAATCAAGAAAGCTAGGGAAGGACACCTTATGCATCTTGTAGCGGAGGTACAACTGCTTACCTCCAAAAAAATCCAATGGGCTGGATACTGAGGACGAGCACAAACGATGGCTTGAAGCCAAATCTAACCTTGCTAATGAGCAGTTAGAAGATATTAGAAAGGCAAGGCTTCTCTCCAGGGAGACTTTCTTGCAACCGAAAGCCTCTAATCAAGCTCAATTCTTTAGGGCCTTAAAAATCAAGAAGAGTCGGGGCCACGTCCGCTCGCTCCACGATGAGAAAGGGACAACAGTTCATAACCAGGATGAGATGGCTGGTCTGATGTTGAGCTATCTTAGTGAAATCATTGGACAGCTGGAGATCCAGTCCCAAGAAGTGGAAGAAGCCAGAGGGACCTTACTTCAGAGTGTCAAGAAGAAGATTCCCCCTTTGAAGCTAATAGCTTGGAAATGGCATTTTCTGAAGAAGAATGTTCACTAGCATTGCAAGCCCTTGGCAAGGAAAAGTCCCCTGGTTGGGATGGGATGACGGTAGAATTTTTTAGAGAATTTTGGGATGGTCTCAAGGGCCCAATCACAAGGTTGGCCAATAAAGCCATTGTCGAAGGGTCGATGGAGATAATTGTAAAGAGAGGGCTTATCAAACCCATCCCAAAGCAGATATGTTGTTCTCTACTGAAACATTGGGAACCTATTACGATGATGTCGGTGGCCCACAAAATTATTGCTAAAGCAGTAGCCCTCAGACTTGCCCCCTTACTAAACAAGATCATCTCTCCCCATCAACATGGATTCATCAAAGGAAGGTCCATCTACGATAACATCTTGGCAGCAATGGTAGGCATCGAATACGAAACTGTCACAAAGCAAGAGTGCATTCTGCTACAGTTGGACCTGGATAAGCCTTATGACAGAATACCATGGTCATATATAGAAGCCGTCATGAAAGCTCTGGGCTTTGAGCCTCGCCTATGTCATCTGGTACGTGTACTGGGGGACTGGAAGCCAATCAGAGCTCCTATTGAATGATATAATTGTGCGCTCTTTTGAGGTTAAAAGGTCTATCAAGCAGGGATGCCAATTGGCCCCCCTGATTTTTGCCATAGGATCGCATCCTCTAATCACGACACTTGAAGCTAGTGCAGAATGAGGGGAGTTGCAAGGGTTGGCTTTACCCGAAAATAGACAACTCCTAGCAAAACTTTTTAAGGAAAGCTCTAGAGATTGTACAAATATTCTCAGTATCTTCGGGGTCCAAGTGCAATATTGAGAAGTCAAGGCTGATCTCCCTATTAGAAAATGACTCAATTGACCCTTCTGACTGGTCAGGGGATATTGTCACAAAAGGGAATATCTTCAGACATATGGGAGCACCCTTGGGGGTGGACGTAACTCACAAGCAAAGATTTGAGTGGGTGCTTGAAAAAATCAAAACAAAAATGAGTAGGTGGGAGTATGCTCTTCTACCATTCCAAAGTCGGATAAAAGTGATAAATGCCTTCATGATTCCTTATGTGGCCTTCACTAGCCCGCTTCTCAAGATGGCTAAGTGTCACTGGAAAGAGTTCTTAAAACCAATAAAAAGGTTTTTATGGAGAAACAACACGAAATCCACCAGGCCTTGGCAATGGGCCCGATGGGAATCAGTTGCTCGGTCGATGAATCAAGGAGGCCTCGGAATTGTCAACCTGGTGGCCCATGTAGAAGCTTCTTGCGCCAAATTTGTCGTCTCCTTGACTAAACAGGATCAAGTTTGGGCTATCATGATCAAAGATATGATGGAAGCGGCTACACTTGGCTCGAAAGGAGGTAAATGGAGAGGGGTGGAGTTCCATGACAAACTATTTGCCCCGGCATGGTCTACCTTGAGACTGGGGGGCAGCTCAGGAGAATTGGTAAGAAAATGCAATAGGGCAGCATGAGTCTTAAAGTGGGGGTAAGAAACCAGGTACTTCAAGAACTCCATTTTGCATTGGTCCCCCTGGCTGTCCAAAGCTGCAGATCCGCCACAAATTTCCTACTGGATAGAGGCAGCCAGGAAACTGAATAACAAGGGTCTGAATCGACTTGGGCACTTCTGGGACAGTGATAACAAGAGTTGGAAAACCATTGATCTTCTGGTCGCCCAGTACCAACTTAATATCGTGGAGGTCTTTCTTGTCCACAAAGTGATGAAAGAGCTTGACAATATAGTGATGCCGATTTGTGACTCGGAGTTGGAGTGGAATGCATGGAAATGGCCCGGAAGCAGTCTCCTATGGAAACCCCATCCTAAAAACATTTATCATACAATGATGCATAAGAAGGATTGGTCTAGCCCCCTTAACAAGATATGGAAAACACAATGGCCGAAGGAAAGGTGGGAGCAATTAATAGAGAACATATGGAAGCCTAAGGTTCCGCAACACATGAAGGTATTTTTATGGAAGGTAATTTGGGGTGCTCTACCGATGGGGGTGAAGATTCAAGAGAGAGGCATTGGGTCAGATAGATGCTTGGGGTGTAGTCTCGCTAGTGAAGATCTAGCCCACCTCTTTATGGATTGCCCAACTATCAAAGGCCTAGCAGGGAAAGTATGCAAGTGGGTCCAAAGAACATGGAAAATCGGTTTCTTCAAGACCGATCTACTCCTTGGAGGGAAGAATTCGGGTAGTCCTGCCCTCCTCATCGGCACTCAAATTGTCCGGTACTTCTTCTTTCGTAATGTATGGCAGACAAGGAACCGCCATGTGTTTGAAGGAGGTTTTGAGGTGGCAAGCTTCGCAGAAGTTATACAAGAAAGCAAAGTGCTAATATGGACACTTGGACGCAAGCAACATTCAGAGGATTGGGCTAGGATTACTTGTGCCTTTTTGTCAGCAGTTGGCATGCCTAGGATGGGGGAAAATACTAGCCATCGGTAATTAAAAGATATCAGAAGAACATGGCAATGGACGTTGCTACCCTGATAGCCGTTGTGATTTTGGCCCCTGTATGATGTCATGGCTCAACACGAGCATGGAAAGACCTTGTAATTTTTTAGGTTGATCAATATAATTCACTCACAGTTGTGAGTTTTGTAAAAAAAATAATAAAAATGTGAGAGAGAAAAGAGTTTCTTACCAAACCATGACCATCTACGATTCTAAAAGAGGAGACAAATCAGATCTCTTCACAGTGTTAGAGCACTATCCTATACACTAATTACTTTGGAGAGACCATATATTTTAGCGAGCTCAAATGCAGACTGCATAGGTGCCCATAAATCGCCTCAATAGTCAGTTTCTTATGCATCGACCCCCTTTTGTTAGCACGTAGTGTAGGTTTTGTGGAATGGGAACCGGGTGTTGTAGGTTGTAAAGGCGAATGGTTGATGTAGAAGCACCCCCCAATGAAATACTTATCACCTGCAACTTCTCAACAAGTTGGCGCATTTTCTTGATTGCCAGCTATGGAGCATATATATTTCCTTGGAAGGCCCCCTACAGGTACCTTTATGGGGCCTATGAGGGAGCCCTCTTAGACAACAAGCACATTTGTGTGTGTGTGTGTGTGTGTGTGTGTGTGTGTGTGTGTGTGTGTGTGTGTGTGTGTGAGAGAGAGAGAGAGAGAGAGAGAGAGAGAGAGAGAGAGACAAACTAACATATTTTCTCTAGAGGGAGTAGGGTAGAGGAGCAAGTTACATGATAATATTGAGTTCAAGCTTTTATCATACCCCATTTTGAGCACCAACGGACATAGGTTCATTTCATTCACAGGTTTCCACCTCAGTGTTGGAAATAGGACTGCACGAAAACACACACATCTTGAAGAAGACGAAGAAGCTCAAGGCACACAACAGAGAGTAGTATTACTTAGTGCACAGTGGAAATAGGAGTGCACGAAAACACACACATCTTGAAGAAGACAAAGAAGCTCAAGGCACACAACAGAGAGTAGTATTACTTAGTGCATAGTGGAAAGAAAAGTTAGCCCTAGAGTGATGAGCGTGTATACAATGCACGGGGAAAAAAAACTCCTAGTGAGGAAAAAAATGCCTCGGCAGTCCTAAGTGTGTTCACACACATCAGTACCACGTATGTATGGTAACAAATACCTCCTAGGAGTGATGCGGTGAATGAGAGCTCGCACATAGAGTATAGGGAAGTGACATGCCCTGAGGACATGATCAGTCTACAAAGGGGAGCAAGCCCAAAGCTTTGCGGAAAGCTTTGAACTTCTCACATGACAAGGCCTTTGTGAAAAGATTTGCAAGGTTGTCTTGTGTTGGAGCATAAGCCCAGCTAATCTCTCCTGCTGAGAGTCTCTCCCTAACATAGTGATAATGCACCTCAATGTGCTTTGTGCAATCGGATTTCTTGCAACTGCCAGTGCGCTTTGACTGTCAGTGTAACTGATGTTGGCGGTGTCCTGCCCAACATCCAAATCAGCCATAAGGCGTTTGAGCTATTCACACTCAACTGTAGTTGTGAAGATTTTCCTGTACTCAGTCTCACAACTGGAAGTGGCCACAGGAGGTTGCTTCTTGCTCAACCATGATATGCACAAACTTCCAAGCATGAAACAAAACCACTCTTATGTATCAAAACAACCAACCCCAATTTGAGTCCGAAAAAGCATGTAAATCTGGCGGCAATTATTCATCCTTGGGATAAAACAAGCCAAGATGAAAAGTGCCACTCAAGTAGAAAAAAATCCTCTTGACAGCCTGCCAATGCTTAGACCTTGGGCTATGCATAAATCTACTGACGTGTGAGACTGCAAACTGAATATTAGGGCTCGTGTTTTATACATAAATAAAAGATCCAACAATAGTATGGTAAAGAGTAATATTGGCAGGATCATCAACATCATGAAGACTCAATATCAAAGTTGTTTCCATGGGAGTAGAAATAGGCTTGCAGTCCTCAAGTCCAAACTTACATAGTAACGATTCTATGTATCTTGTTTGACACAAGGCAATACCACCATCACACTGCTTAAAGTGTATGCCCAAGTAATGATGCAACATCCCCAAATCTTTCCTCTTGAAAGTAGCATTTAAATCAGCCTTAAATACAGCTATATGTGTCTTGTTCAAACCAATGATCAACAAATCATCCACATATAGGACAGAAGTACATCACCTTCATGCTTTACATACAAAGTGCTTTCTGTTGGATTGTTAAGAAAGCCTTGTTTGACTAAATAAGTGTCAACTTTCTCATACCAAGCACAAGGAGTCTGCTTCAATCCATACAAATATTTCTTACATTTGCACACCTAATCCTCTTGTCCTTTCTTGAAAAAATCACGAGGCTGCATTACATAAACTTCCTCAAATATGTCACCATTCAAGAAAGCAGTGACAATGTCTGATTGATGTACATCCCATCCAAAATGATCTGCCAATGCACATAGAAAACACACAATAGTCATACGACAAGTGGGAGCAAAAGTCTCTTTCTAATCTATGCCTTTTTGTTATGAATAGCCTTTTGCAACAAGTCAAGCCTTATAGTGATCAATCTCACCATCTGGCTTGCGTTTCACCTTGTAAACCAACTTTGTACCAATGGTCTTTTTGCCAAGAGGCAAATCACATAAAGTCCATGTGTCATTTTCTATAAGTGCATCATATTTTGATTGCATGGTAGCCATCCAATTTTCTAAATTTTGTGCTTTATCAAAAGACATAAGTTCCTCTACATCACATAAACTAGAAACAACCAAAGCGTAACAATCTAATGCATAAGAATCATTGTGAGAACCTGAACAAGTACGACTAGACAAAGGTGCATCCAATTTACTGTCACACAAAGTATGCACCATCCATTTTGGCATACTTCTAGCTTGCTCATTCTCAGCCCTTTCCACATGAAGTACATCATGTATATCCACATAAAAATAGGCTGCTCCGTAGCATTTTCAAAAACCCCCATAGGTTGTACATTTGCCTCATTGGAATCTGCATTCAAGTTTCCACCATTGAAAAGAGGCGAAAAACTGTCATAAATGTCGTGTGAGCTTACATTCTTGTCTCTAGTACATGACAACAAATACTGAACAAAATCTTCCACAAACACAATGTCACATGATGAAACCAAGATACGCTTCATTTGTGGATGATATAAGCTGTAAATTTTGTTTTCACTACTATAACCAACAAAAGTGCGTTTGATAGCCTTATCATCCAATTTTCTACACTATGTTTGTGGCACCAAAGCTAAGAGATACCCCTCCTCGGGGGTCTATGCACAAAATATACAATTTACACTTTTATTCAATTTTCAATATGCATCAGAGTTGCGGAAGCATTCGCATAGGGGAGGAGCTCTTAGCGCCCGACCAAGCATGGAGTTTAGTCCATGGACCGGACTACATCCAGAGGCACCTAACAACTGGTGCTACCCGTGAATGGGTGATATGAATGAAAGCGTACTCAAGAAAAAAAATAACATTGTGGAGGGTGAATATATGTGTACTCCGTGTTGCGGAGAGAGGGAGAGAGAGAGAGAGAGAGAGAGAGAGAGAGAGAGAGAGAGAGAGAGAGAGAGAGAGAGAAGAGAGAGAATATAGTGGAGGGTGAAATAGAGTGCACAGAGACATGAGAAAGTGACAACAGAGATTCTTTAAATGCCCCGTCTAAATGAAACATGCAACCATGTATTAATGAAATGAGAAAATTTGTGTATACCATAACATCAAAAAGTTTATGATAAAATAACTAGCAGAGCACCAGACCCTGTGTAGGGATCGACTGGTCCACCCATCCACATCCGCTCTACTATGGACATAGAGAATTTCACTTCGCCGAGAGCGAGCCAGAACACCTTCAACCTACCTAAGCCAGACATAAGCTGAAGCCAAGGCAAAATCACCGACGCGTTAGCCGTGTAGGTCATTCAACCCCCAACGCACTAACAGTGTAGATGAGCCTAACAAAAAGAAGAAGACCTAGGCAACACCCCCGATCCAGCAAAGCCCCAGGTCAATGACCCTTTAGTTTAAGGCTAAGCGATGTAGGTGATCCTAGTCTTGTAGCGACAATGCCATGAGCAGTTAGACTGTACAGGGTCTCTACCCTTACACGTCCACCATAAACCATCTAGATCACTTCATGATCCAATCCCAAAACCATAAAAATCATAATCCAATCATATCACACGGGTGAGCACTCCACCTAACTTGGGTGAGGCACAACCAATCCTGCATAACCAATTTAGAACATAACATGGCTGCAAAAATTTCGGTAGCATAACCATATCCAAAAAAAAAAACAATGAGACACACCGGCTTCCACCATAAAATCACAACCATAATCCATGAGAGAATCTCAGCCCTTAATCGCAAATCATAATCACACTGAACCAACTCCCACACTTGGAGTTTGACATATCCCCTGCAGTTAATTGGAGTCCATACACATATGACCCTTAAGACATGAGTCTTTCATGCATAAAGGAGTCCGACCAGCAACTAATCATGATATAAAAATCCAATTTTGACAACATCCAACCATGCAAAGTTGATGCATCACATTTGCACTTCACCTCTCTAGCACATAGAGCTAGTTTTGACCTAGAAAGGTGGAAAGCAATCATAACCATGCACATGAGGCATCCACATCAATCCATAAGTTTTCATACATCCTATGATAACATTCCATCACCATAAACATGATGTAAAACAGCTCCGACCTTTAGGTCAACCAAACCATAACTTCACACATATGCAAAAAACAACTTTTTGACATTTTTTGGAGCATGCATAACATGCAAATGAAAGTATTTGACCTCAAAATAATGCATCAAGCTCAGATCCATAATATAAACTAGCACTCTATCACATTTCTTTACCCATATGGTAATTACATAACAAACGGTAACCCAAAAGAAAAGCCACTTTAATCATATCTGCCTATGCGGTTCATGTTGCCTAACCATATACCCTCACATAAGTTTATGGACACCTAATAACTGAAATAAACTCACTAGAACAAACCATAAATCATACATAAACAGCTCGATTAACTCATGACATCATATGGTACTCCCCCTTGGTAGCACCCCTACATGTGTAGGTAAAGCCGGTTATGGAACGATTAATAACTCGCATTCCCGAGGTGATAACGGAGATCAAAGTATATTCATCATCAAGTTTCATCAAGATTTTCAATTGGTTAAGTGGGTTTGCCCATTCGGTGAATCTATATAGTGGTTCTCTAAGGAGCATGAGGTCAAAAAATTTGGTTGTGCAGTGGGCAGCAAGCTGTTTTTTGACCATATCTCTTAGCTCGTGCATGATTTTCACATGACACCAGAGAGATAAAATGTTCTAAATGATGTGTTTTATCTTTGGTATAAGAGTTTGAGCTGTTCCATAACGGTTTGTGAGTTATGACCAAAATAGTGTTCCTACTACCTCTATGATGTGAAACGAAAAGCGCTTTTTATGTATGCACGTGATCATAAACGCATCATGTGCATATACACGATGAAATAATCATGGGGCAACTTCATACATACTCGGTTAATCCATACATGCACTCATATACGAAAAAACAATCATCGAAAGGGTGACTACTTAGAAAACGACATAGAGAGAAAGATGATGATGCTATGGAGTTTAGAGCTCCTCACTGTGCTTTAGAATTGATTAGGGTCTATCGAAAGGATTCTTGCTTTGCCACAAGAGAGCGGTGATGAGAGCTTTGTAGAGGTATCCGCCACGAGAGCTTCCGGAGAGCGCGTACACTGTGAAACGAGAGAGGAGATAATAAGCAAGTAGAGAGAGAATATCCTTCTTCTTCTTCTTCTTCTTCTCGAGAGAAGAGCTTATGGAGATGGTGATGGAGAGCTTGTACCACTCCGTATAATAGATACGTATAGCCTTACGATAGTACACTATGAAAATCTCTAATTGTTTACCGCGGTCTTTTACCACGTTTTGTAGAGAGACGGTCCAAATTTAGCTGGAGAGGGAAGAGAGAGGAGCGTCGGGGGGATTTTTTTTGTATTTAAACTATTACCGTGACTATTTCCGCTATTATTACCACGTTTATTACTTCAATTATTATCGTTGATATTACCGCGTTTATTTTCGAGGGGAGATTTAGTGCCTAAACTTTCAAATTCTGGCTTAAACATCCTCCCCCCCCCCCCCTCAAAATTTGGTGTTTCCCTCCTCTCAATAAAAATTAAAGAATATTATATGAAATTTTTGAATTTTAAAAAGAAAAGATATGAAAACATGTAACAATATTTAGCTATTTAAGATTACACTTGGTTACAGCTAAAATAACCACAATCACTTCATTAACATAATTGAGCATGTTCACAAAATTAGAGAGAGGAAGAGGGGAGGAGAGAGAGATGAATGGATTACACGACCAAAAATATTCATAACTTAAAGTATGCAAAATGTTTATAAATCATCTTCCAAAAGATCCCTACATGAAGCATCATCCAATTCTAAGCCCATGGCTCCTAATCAATAAAGAGAGAAACGAAATTGTCATTTGTGGATGCATTGGTTTCATCATCTTCGAATTCTTCATTCTCCATCTCATCATCTTCATCATCATGACAATCATCCTCGCAAAGACTTGCCACCGTCAGACTTGATTCATTGACCTCTCTCTCCTATGTCTCCACCTCATCCAAAGCAGGAGGTGGAAGAGGGTCGAAGATGGTCTCCAGTTTATTAGTGAAAAAAACGGTTCTCGCTCGAGGTGTTATGGGAATTACGAACCAAAATTTTGGTTGGTGGATTGCTGGGATATAGATGACCTATAAAAGAGAAGCTCAAAGTGAGTAACATTGGTATAATTAATGTTACAAGCAAATAAGAATAAAAAAGGTAGTCACTCACCTGCTCATAATTGCACGGTAGGTAAAACTATATTGTCATACCTCCCTGTGTGATGCACACTAGAGTCCACCATGCAGAGGGCATTCTCATGTTGTCTAGACACATTTGCAAACCACTTGCACTCGAAGATGAAGGTATGAAAGGTCTAAAATTTACCTTTAGTATCCTTCAATAGTTCCACAATACTTGGCTTCATCATTGTCTGTGTCAAAGTTGTCCATGATGCCACAATCCATGGTAGTTCTACGCTCATCAATGTGGCGCGTACAAACGTGACCACCCTTTGACCACATAGAGTTAAAGGAAAGGCACTACAAAATAGAAAAATATCTTTTATCAAATACAAAGATAAAATCAAGAGAAAAATTTACAATATGGTTTAGGTATATGAGTACTTTACCTTTGGTACGTAGCCTCGTGCATTCTCCCATTCTTTGTTGTTGATGTCTTTACCGCACGCTTTTGCTTTGATCATTCTCTCATGAATGCACTCCGCACTAATGAGATTCGGGAAACATGTAAGGTGTTTAGGCACTGGAGGTGCCATCCTTCCTCCATGTGCTTGGTTCCATGCTTCTCTCTCTTGCAAATGCCTTGCCTTTGCCACTGTCCACAAGTCCACTCCCTTGGTCATAACCTTTGCATTGAGAATACTAAAGTTATTGACCACTCGGGATAGATTCATATCCTTGTTAAGTAGTCTTCATTGAAGGATCAACTTGTGCCAAGTAATTTGAGATGTAAACAAATACCTCTTGCTAGATCCACCCTTCGGCCGTACACGCCTCTGGTTGAGACCGTAGCCGCACAAAACCTTTGAGAGTCGTTAAAAACCTCTCTAAGAAGAACATTCATCGTGCGTGCACTACTCCACATATAGCGATCTCCTCCACCACATGAACCAAGAGGTTGATTTGACTAAGAAGGACTGATCAAGGAAATGCATCCTCAATGGCACACACAATTTCTGTTGCAAGTGTTTGAGCAGCATGGATAGCATCTATTTCAATTTCCTTGGAGCTCACAAATCTGCAAGAAAACACACAAGGATACACTAAGTGGTGGTTGAGATTATTGTGTGCATTAAAAAAGTGTAGTTGAGTAGAGTCTTGTGGTGTACCTTACTAGCTCTCCAAGTTTGAAAATAGTATCCTTGTCTTTCTTGTCCCGACATATACACATACTCACCGACAAAAGGAACTACAATGTTAATTAGGGGAAGGGAAAGTGAGAGAAAGTCATATACACAAACTATAGATAAAATAGAGAGAGGGACATTACCTGAAGCATCTTGTGCCAATCATGGGACTTCAACCCATACAATTGAATGCTTCCACCCTTCTTCACTTTTGTGAAATCTCCCTCTAGCGACCTCATGTATCCTGTTGGTGTGCGAATAGAAGCAATGGTACCCTTCACTTTGTCTAATTCTTCTTTGGCTAGCATCCATGGTGCTTTAGGAAGTACAATCTTTCCATTGGGGACAGAGCATGGAGTAGCAGAGGCAGGGAGACGTTTCAAAAGCCTCAAATCCTCCCTCGCACCCAATGTGTCCTTCTTGCCAATAATGTGGTCCCATAGTGTTTGGGCTACATTCTTGAATATGTGCATGGGATCCAAGAGGTGTTTTATTTTTAATTCCTTCCAATATGGAAGCCTTTAACATATGGAATACCTTGACATACCTTTTGGTGGAGGACACAGAGCTGGATTGTTGTTGTAATGCTCTTCCCAAATGGTTGCCCAATTTTCCATTGTGAGCTTTAGAGGTGTCTTCCCATTTGTTGGAGCCTTGTGCTTGCTATGAACTTGGGGTAAGAAATGATGGTTGATTGGATAGATTACCTTGCGCAAGACATCAGACCTCTTTGTCACCAATGATGGCCCGCAAGTAGGACATGTAGTGTGACCCGATGTGGACAATCTTGCATATATATCATATCGTTAGAGAGATAGAGGGCTAGAGGGAGAGAGAGAAAGAGAGAGAGAGGGAGAGAGAGAGAGGGAGAGAGAGAGAGGGAGAGAGAGAAAGGATATACCAAAGATCTCTCCAAGCTCAGGATAGTCGTGCATAGTCCACATAAGGATTCCCCTCACAATGGCTTCTCTCCCCCCTTTTGCAAGTGAGACATCTACAACATGAATGCCTCTCCATTACTCCTCCAACTCCTCGATGAGGGGCTCAAGGTGGACATCAATATTTGACACTTTGTACTGACTTGGCACAAGCAAGGAAAGAAGTATATTGCTCTTCTTGGTTGTCTCCCATGGTGGAATATTGTAGTTGACGATCACCACAGGCCAAGTGCTCCATGAAGTAGACTAAGTGCCGAAGGGATTGACACCATCACTTGCTAACCCAAGCCTTTATTTTTTTTAAATGTAGTACAATTGGTGTGTGCACTAAAAGGGTTAATTTTTTACTGCAAATATCTAAAAGTGCTTAAAAAATGCACTTAAAAAATATATAAAAGTACTACAAAAATAAGAACTCATAAAAAAATTAAAAGTCTTCATAAAAAAACTCAAAAGGCTAAAAAGAAAATTATTGATATCTAAGGGTGGAGGGGGTGGTTTGTACCCCCCCCCCCCCTGCAGCCTCAGATACGTTTGTATCCATTGAATTGACATGACGTGGCAATAACCGCGGTAATAGTCGCGATAATGCCAAGCGCCTAAAAAAAGAAGGGCAGAGTATGCCGTGTTTTTGTGGCATACCCTGCCTTCTTCCTCGCCACCATCGCGTCTGCTTCAAGCTCCTTCCCCCCTCCTACACCTTCCACACTCCCACACCCTCACTCTCTCTCTCTCTCCTTCCCCCCTCCTACACTTCCCACACGCTCACTCTCTCTCTCCCACAAACAAAACACGCACACACACAGATTTGGTTCAAAGAGG